>NC_140270.1:472153-479791 GCF_949987555.1 Borostomias antarcticus
CGCTGAAGCCTCACGAGACAGCGAGGACAGTTCATGGCAGACACCTTGGACCACCTGCACAGGAGGACATTATGAGAAAGGAGAATTGTTGAGAAGAAATAAATTGTTGAGGAGAAAGCATGCATTGAACTATTGATGATCCATTAATAATAATAATTAATAAATCCATTAATCTCTTACCCTAGTCAGTGACAATGTGCGATTATGATCATTCTTAACAAGTCTCCTTCAAATGTCGTCCCTCCATGTTGGACGCCGGTTGCGTTTCCTGGTTCACCCGATTTTTCTTTCCCCCTAGAATAATAGAAACACGAACGCGGACCTTGGTTCCGCCACCGTACGACACTACGTGCAGTACACAATTATGCCAGCAGGTGGCGGAAAACATCTGTCAAAATCTAATGTGATGTTTAACAGGGGGTGTAACCGCTGCAAAACTTGTATTACAAGGTTCAGTTTGTGGAACAGTATTTATCACTACACCGCAAGACACTAACAGAACTAAATATCTCTGCAGTGTACTATTTGAACTTTTACAGACCCAGAAACGAGCTTACTAGCTTATTTGAAACTTCTGCACTTGCCCCCTCGATGCACACTTCATTTCCTGGATGTGTGTACTTGATTTGAGTGTAGTTTGGAGAGCAGTGTGGCAACAGTGTGCACGTTGCCATGCATGCCTCTCCTCTCTCTCTCTCTCTTCACTTCTCAGCTCCTGAGTGGGACTTCTAGCCTTCAGCATGGAAAATACGCCAAAAAACAAAGTTCACTGCTAGAAAAACTGTTCAAAACTCATTAACACTGGAACATGGATGGGTCTACGAATAGTCTGGGTAAGTTCGTCATCGAGATGGTGTATTTATTTGTATTTTTCCTAATTTCACTTGTTTATTATTTAATTTCTCCACCATTCTCAAAACAGTTTATGTGGGCGTATCACTTTGCAAATTACAAAACTGCATGTGGGTTATGTGTTTTAACATTTAATTTTATTTCTACATTTTTAAAGCGGTAATCATAGCAATTTGATTGTCACAACAAGGCATTTATAGAATGGTGATTGTCTTGGAGTTGTCTCTATTTATGCCATATCACTTTCAAGCATGAAATGAAACCATAATGTGTTCTGCTAATGATATGCTGCGACCTCAAACAGTCTGGACCCTTCTGAGAATGCGAGGTCAGGGGAGAAGGCGTGGGAGCAGAATGGTATCTAGAATTAGGCCACATTGTCTTCCTCACACACAGAACACGTTATTACTGTGTATATACAACCCCCATCCTTTTGGGATTGATGTGAGAATAGCCGTACTGTCAACCAGGCCAAAGGGTTGCCAAGTTAGATGTTTTACTTCTGTGAACTCAAAATACTAGAGAAACAAGCAAATACTGCTATTCAAATTCCGTTTTTAATCTGTTTGCTTATTACAATGAGGTCTATTAATGTATTTCCCAAAGTGGCCTTTTCAAAACCATTCTTCTTGAAAAAGATATTTATTCATCACTAAAGGCGTTTGTGAGCCTTTCAGAACTTCACAACTCTGCTGTGTTGATGCTCAGCTTCCTTCAAAGGTTTGAGAATACTGAAATATTTTTTTCTTTCCAGCTTATGTAACAATCTCTCAATAAGTATGTTTAGGATACCATGTGCCTTATCTGGCATTTCGCTATTGTGGCTATTACATCCAAATGATGCCCCTCCTCTCTTTCGCACAGCTATGGGTTACCGCCTCTGTAATGAAAACTTTAAAAGGCCTCTATAATGCCGGAGCACAATGGTGCTGTTGTTGCACATCTGTCAGGCCAAGCTGCGTCTCCTCATGTGCTGATGTTGTTAAACGGCTGGGGTCCTGGAGGCGTAGGGGGAACAGTAAAAAGATGGCGTAAACTTCTCCTCTCTGACCGAGGCGAGGTGGAAACAGCTGCCCGGTCCTCTCAGCGTGCAGCGTTACGCCCGTTTATACATCCTAATCTTTTCTGATGTGATACTGAGGCTGTGTGAAATTGCATTTTGACTTTGACTGGACTGATCCAGGGTCCAGAGGGTCACGTGGGAGTGGTCATCTGTGGTCATTGCTATGAGAGGGTGTTCAGGGTAGTGATCTGATCCTAAGTCTGTGGTTACAGGCTCATTCTTCAGGTCTCTGTCTCATTTTCAGCCTGCACCACATCCTCCCTCTCTCTCTCTCTCTCTCCCTGTCTCTCTCTCTCTCTCCCTCTCTCTCTCTCTCTCTCTCTCTCTCTCCCTCCCTCCCTCCCTCCCTCTCTCTCTCTCCCTCTCTCTCTCTCTCTCTCTCTCTCTCTCTCCCCCTCTCTCTCTCTCACTCACTCCCTCTCCCTCTCTCCCTCCCTCTGACTCTCTCTGTCTCTCTCTCCCTCTCTCTCTCCCTCTCTCTCTCCCTCTCTCTCCCCCTCTCCCCCCCCTCTCTCTCCCTCTCTCTGTCTCTCTCTCTCCCTCTCTCTCCCTCCCTCCCTCTCTCTCTCCCTCTCTCTCTCTCTCTCTCTCCCTCTCCCCCTCTCTCTCCCTCCCTCCCTCTCTCTCTCCCTCCCTCCCTCTCTCTCTCCCTCTCTCTCTCTCTCTCTCTCTCTCTCTATCACCAGCACCCATGTGTCCCTCTCAGCGGCTCCCTGCCACTAATGTGCTGCCCTCCCGTCACAAACCCATGCTGCTGTGGAGGGCTGGGATGATGTCTATTAGAGAGGCCCTGGGATGATGTCTATTATATAGGCCCTCGGATGATGTCTATTATAGAGGCCCTGGGATGATGTCTATTATAGAGGCCCTGGGATGATGTCTATTATAGAGGCCCTGGGATGATGTCTCTGCCGCTGTAGAGGCGCTGGGATGATGTCTATTATAGAGGCCCTGGGATGATGTCTATTGTGGAGTTCCTGGGATGATGTCTATTATAGAGGCCCTGGGATGATGTCTATTATAGAGGCCCTGGGATGATGTCTCTGCTGCAGTAGAGGCCCTGGGATGATGTCTATTGTAGAGGCCCTGGGATGATGTCTATTGTAGAGGCCCTGGGATGATGTCTATTATAGAGGCCCTGGGATGATGTCTATTATAGAGGCCCTGGGATGATGTCTATTATAGAGGCCCTGGGATGATGTCTATTATAGAGGCCCTGGGATGATGTCTATTGTAGAGGCCCTGGGATGATGTCTATTAAAGAGGCCCTGGGATGATGTCTATTATAGAGGCCCTGGGATGATGTCTATTATAGAGGCCCTGGGATGATGTCTATTATAGAGGCCCTGGGATGATGTCTATTATAGAGGCCCTGGGATGATGTCTATTGTAGAGGCCCTGGGATGATGTCTATTATAGGTCTATTATAGAGGCCCTGGGATGATGTCTATGTAGAGGCCCTGGGATGATGTCTATGTTGCTGTAGAGGCCCTGGGATGATGTCTATTATAGGTCTATTATAGAGGCCCTGGGATGATGTCTATTATAGGTCTATTATAGAGGCCCTGGGATGATGTCTATGTAGAGGCCCTGGGATGATGTCTATGTTGCTGTAGAGGCCCTGGGATGATGTCTATTATAGAGGCCCTGGGATGATGTCTATTATAGAGGCCCTGGGATGATGTCTATTGTAGAGGCCCTGGGATGATGTCTCTGCTGCAGTAGGGGACCAGGGATGATGTCTATTGTAGAAGTCCTGGGATGATGTCGGTGGTCACATAACCGTAGCTTGCGACGACCACGCCGGAATCTAAAATAGCCCTGAAACAGGCCGCAGAAGGATGTGAATCTGAAGAAAGAGATCGATCCCGTCGATGAAACGCCAGCTCGACCTCCCCGCGCACCCCACAGCGAGATGCCACCCCGCCCAAGTCGAGCGGTACGGTCACGGTCCTTCCCGTGCTCACGCCAAGAGAGCCAGGTCTTGAAAGCGTCTCTGGGCGAACCGGACGTGACCGTCGTCTCCCCTGACGCACAGTGGCGTTGCCTCCGCCGCTGCTCAGAGCTCCTGGGCTCTCTGGATATGTTTACTCACAGTTGTTTACCTCAGGTTGTGTCTTTAGCCTAAATAGCCGACATTCTCCACCACCGTGGTATGAATTATAAGAGTATTTCACAGTTTTAGAGAGTAGAGGTCTCATAGGGTTGAATGGTGGTAGTGACTGTGCTCTCTGCTGTTTACAGTTGGATTTCGCAAAGCTGCTTACAGTGAATTGAGCAAGACTGGCGGTCAGTAACGTGGCTCACGCTCAT
This sequence comes from Borostomias antarcticus, assembly GCF_949987555.1. Classification (NCBI taxonomy): domain Eukaryota; kingdom Metazoa; phylum Chordata; class Actinopteri; order Stomiiformes; family Stomiidae; genus Borostomias; species Borostomias antarcticus. Next base: position 476,382 of record NC_140270.1, read on the forward strand.
AGTTTACAGAAACTGAGGAGGAAGAGAATTTAGTGAAGTTGACATTTGGAAACAGAGAACCGTTGTAAGCGATAGACCGCCGCAAATTAGTCAGTGTATTATGTACGCGTGGGGGGGTGGGGCGCGGGGGAGAGTCTGTCTTTTATCTGTCTTAGTTTGGGGCTGGAGGAGTCGGTGAGACAGGAGTCGCCCCCTTGGTTGCCGGGGCGCACTGTACGCCACAGGAAGTGATGTGGTGGCGGCGCTGGTCACGTGGGAACCGGGAACCGCTGAGAGAGAGAGAGTGTGGGCGAGCTGTGGGGAGAGAACGCGGCGTTTGCCGTCACAGGAAGTCGTCGCCGCCGACGACCGTGGGAGTCTGTTTATTGGAAATAACCACGATAACGGCTCTAAATTGCTGAAATAATCCAAAACCATGAGACGACCTGTTTTGGTACAACCGGGTCTTTGATAAGATGGAACTTGTGAATTAATTCAAGATCAGACTAGAAAATCTATTTGAAGATTGAAATTATACCATATCAACAACACAACAAAGTCCAGTTTCAATCTAGATGACGAGAAGGGATTTGGTCGTGAATGGAAGTGCAGTGAGGCGAGCTGGCCTTGAAAGAACAGTCTTGGTCTTGAACAAACTAGGAAATTAAGATAGTAGTTGTGCTTCCGCCATCTCTACTATAATCCCACGAACGTTGGTTGGTTTGTCACTTGCACCTCACCCCATTGCTAAGGATTCCCTTATTAGAATGGTTTAGTATACTAGCACCTCACCATATTGCTCATCTAAGGCGTAGCTTAGTGTACAAGACAGTCTGTCCTCTACAGAACGGGATGCCAGCGGGTCACCTGCGTTAGTTTGGACAAAGAGGCCATTTTCTTTGAACAAGAAAGTCTTGGCTCTCCTCCGGCCTGGCGGGCGTTCACAGGACCTGGAATGACCCCTTCCGGCCAGGCCAATCAGCAGAGAGAGATTGAGACGGGAGATACTGTCTTCATACAGTCTTAAAGTCGCAATGAAATGAAAAAAGCATTCTGTCCCATTTTGGTTCACTATTGGTCATAGTGTTCACCTATTCAACGATGTATGCCAAAAAATTAACAAAATTCTACTTTTGTTGCAATCTTATATCAAAGTATATAATTTCTTACTTCCTGGAAAACGGTAGGTCACGTGCAATGACGACAACAGGTACCTTAGATTTCAGGCCAATAATCTCACGACATCCACCCGTCAATCAACGCTATCCTTCTATCGAATCTCTCTAAAGTTCTTAAAACCCGTCCACTTGTCAATGTTCCAATCAAATTCCTCTAAACGCATGTCCCACCCTCATAGCTTGTTTGCGTCAAACTACGGAAGTTAGATGATCTCAAACGTCCATTTCAGTGCGACTTTAATACTTCAAAACCCTAAACAGTCTCCTTCCAAGAGTCATTCAGAAATCAGAATCGGTTTTACTGCCTAGTTTTTACACATACTAGGAATTTGTTCTGGTCAGTTGGTGCATAAAACTGATGGATAGACAACAATAGACAGGGTGCGAGGACTACCCAGATAGCAAGCGGATCTGGGCCATATACAGGCCAGATCTGGCCCTTGTGGCTTAGCTCCGGCCCATATATGGCCCAGATCCGCTTGCTATCTGGGTAGACAGGACCGTGCAAATTCAAGTAGGCCTAATACTACTGCTACTACTACGTCATTGTTTATTGCCTGTGTGAACTCGTATGAATCATCTGTTTGACATGCCATATGACTTGTCTGTGATATGTGGGTTGTGTTATGTTGTAAAAACATCGACAGTGTCAAAACGTTGGCTCCGAACTAAGCCCTGGAATCGCAGCCTGTCTGTCAGTCATCAGGCTGCATCCGAGTTCCTCACTCAGTCTCTCATATCCTTCCAGTCAAGACCGTCTCGTTTGCAGATCATTAGATCAATCCCGGCAAGAGAAGGAGGAACTCGTCCTCCGTTGATTCAGAGAGAGAGAGAGAGAGAGAGAGAGGGAGGGGGAGAGGGAGGGAGGGAGAGAGAGGGGGAGAGGGAGGGAGAGAGAGAGAGAGAGACAGAGAGAGAGAGAGACAGAGAGAGAGAGAGAGAGAGAGAGAGAGAGACAGAGAGACAGAGAAAGAGAGAGAGAGAGAGAGAGAGGGAGGGAGAGAGGGGGAGAGAGAGAGAGAGAGAGAGAGAGAGAATAGTCTGAAAGAGATAAGGATCAACAGGCGGAGAGTGTGAAAAACAGATTGAGAAAGACGGAAAAAGAAGCTAAGGTTGAGAGTGCAGACGCTCCTCCAACATTCAGTCGCGCTCCACGCCTCGCGCTCTCTAGCCTCGCGAGACTAGCTTGGCGCTCCGCTCCAGCTGTTTCTTGCCCACCTGCGGCTAGACTACCAGACTCAGGTTGCTGCTGGGAATGACCCGCGGATCTCCGCTCTCCTCTCTGGCTTCCTCTGCTGCCAATGTCCTCTGGCTCGCACGCTGGCCTTGGTAGGAGAGAGAGAGGGTGTGTGTGTGTGTGTGTGTGTGTGTGTGTGTGCATCAGTGTGTTCTGTGCGTGTGTGTGTGTGTGTTTGTGCCCATGTGCTTGTGTCCCTATGTTCGGGAGAGTGAGTTAAACCATTTGAGTGCTTCATGGCTTCAGGGCCGTAGGACAGGAAATATAAATCGCTCTTGATTTTTTACCTCTTGGACATCCTTCCTCCATCTGTAGCTCCTGTTTACGCGTAAATAAATACCCAAACTCCCCTAAAAACTGGACCTCAGAACCCATAACCCCTAATTAGTTCCTCGTGTGTTCAGGACTGCGATTGGTTTAGTCCAAAACCCAAAACGTAGCCCGATACCGCAGATGTGGCACCAGGACAACGTTGACCTGGAAGTAATATATAGTTAGCACGCGTTTTGTCAGTTACTAGCCTGGCAGCGCGTTTAACTAACCGTCTCTTAAGCAAGGGTCATTTTGAGTGAATTTATAAACCACGATGGCGGTGCCAGCACCCACTCTCTCCTGAATGGACTGTATGTTTATAGGCGGTGGCACTTTTAATAGTGGCGTTAGCCGCAGGCGCTAAACAGCATCATACTGACATTCTGCTCAACCCGGAATGTACACACACACACACACACACACACACACACACACACACACACACACACACACACACATTCCATGTCCTTTTCTACTCTTGAGGTTTGGTTTGGACTCTTACAGTGACATGCCATTCCTTGTTCAGTTGGGTGCATGTTGTTATTTCTATTAAGTAGCGTCAGACTCAAATGGTTGAGTGTGCAGCCAAAGACAGGCGGGTAGATTATGTAGGAGGCTGTTCTCCATTCATGTCGCCCGCTGTTTGCCCACTAGGCTGAGTCAATTGTGTGCAAAGCCAAGGCCCCAATTTCCTGCTGAAAAAA
>NC_140270.1:484991-492491 GCF_949987555.1 Borostomias antarcticus
TCTTGCTAAACTGGGTTGCGAAAAGTCATCTCCCTCTGCAGTTGAACTAGGATGCAGCTGGTGTAGTTGTCTATACCATGGAACACGATGGATGGCACTGTTATTGGGCATAACAAGTCCACAAGAGACATGTTTCTCAATTGAGGTTCATTCAGTTCCGTGCCCACAAGCTATAACGCTAAACAGCACCATCGTTCCTGCACAGCCTACTTAGCGTACCGCGGTTCTGTGTGTTTCTGTCATTTTTTGGTCTGACAGACTCGTCCTTTAAGGTCCTGCACGTGCGTGTGTGTGTGTGTGAGGGATGTCCAGACGGCGGCAGGCCCTGCAGACAGCAGACAGAGCCTCCCACAGCCCTCAAAGACCCCATTGTGGGAGCGGAGCCATGGTTCTGGTCCAAAGGGTGTGTGTGTGTGCGCATATGTGCGTCCGCGTGCATGTGGGGTTTATTGGACCAAACTCTTTGCAGCACTGGAATCCTCGTTTATTTCTGGAACAGAGCCATTTATCGGAGAGAGGGATGTTTTCACGCTAAACTGGTTTTCCTCTAGCCTACCGGTGCGTATTTGCATGTTGCCTCGGATGCCGTGTTCTCACTCAGCCATTTCAAGTGTTATTTTAGCCCTGTCAGCCAGCCACACACGACTGTCAGCTCACGTGACCTACCGTATTCGCTGTATTCATTTACAAAAAAAGAAATCGTCTCTCAGTCGGGAGCTGGCTCCCATTGGTCACTTAAAAGAGACGGATATAGAGCCGTATGGTTCACGACCGACCAATCACGACTCCTCCCGGCAAGGGAAGGGTTAAGGAGGAGGAGGGAGGGGGAATGTAAACATTAATGAGTCAGTTTATTTGAGCCATTAAGGAAATGATAAGATCCCGAACTCTGATATGATCACGAAAGAGCAGACGTGGAAGGAGGAGGAGGAGAGAGAGAGGATATCCTGAGGAGGAGAGGGAGGAGAGGAGATCCTGGGGAGGAGAGGAGATCCTGGGGAGGAGGAGGAGGAGAGGAGATCCTAGGGAGGAGGAGGAGGGGAGGAGATCCTGGGGAGGAGAGGGAGGAGAGGAGAGGGAGGAGAGGAGATCCTGGAGAGGAGGAGGAAAGAGAGGAGATCCTAGGGAGGAGAGGGAGGAGGAGGAGAGGGAGGAGAGGAGATCCTGGGGAGGAGAGAGAGGAGAGGAGATCCTGGGGAGGAGAGGAGATCCTGGGGAGGAGGAGGAAAGAGAGGAGATCCTGGGGAGGAGAGGGAGGAGGAGGAGAGGGAGGAGAGGAGATCCTGGGGAGGAGAGAGAGGAGAGGAGATCCTGAGGAGGAGAGGAGATCCTGGGGAGGAGAGGGAGGAGAGGAGATCCTGGAGAGGAGGAGGAAAGAGAGGAGATCCTAGGGAGGAGAGGAGATCCTGGGGAGGAGAGGGAGGAGAGGAGATCCTGGGGAGGAGAGGAGGAGAGGAGAGGGAGGAGAGAAGATCCTGAGGAGGAGAGGAGAGGGAGGAGGAGGGAGGAGAGGAGATCCTGGGGAGGAGAGGGAGGAGAGGAGATCCTAGGGAGGAGAGGGAGGAGAGGAGATCCTGGAGAAGAAGAGGAAAGAGAGGAGATCCTGGGGAGGAGAGGAGATCCTAGGGAGGAGAGGGAGGAGAGGAGGAGGAGGAGAGGAGATCCTGGGGGAGGAGAGGGAGGAGGGGAGATCCTAGGGAGGAGGAGGAAAGAGAGGAGATCCTGGGGAGGAGAGGGAGGAGAGGAGATCCTGGGGAGGAGAGGAGAGGGAGGAGAGGAGATCCTGGGGGAGGAGAGGGAGGAGAGGAGATCCTGGGGAGGAGAGGGAGGAGAGGAGATCCTGGGGAGGAGGAGGGAGGAGATATAGACGGGGGGAGGTTGAGGGAGGCGGAGAAGGAGAAAACAACAGGATAGAGGATCGGTTCGGGTCGGGTGGGAAGCGTGTGATAGGTGGAGAATCTTAACTGACAGCTGTGTGGACCAGGCCCCTCCCCCTCCTCACCAGGTCCCTCCTCCTCCTCACCAGGCCCCTCCTCCTCTTCACCAGGCCCCTCCCCCTCCTCACCAGGTCCCTCCTCCTCCTCACCAGGCCCCTCCTCCTCTTCACCAGGCCCCTCCTCCTCCTCACCAGGCCCCTCCTCCTCTTCACCAGGCCCCTCCTCCTCCTCACCAGGCCCCTCCTCCTCCTCACCAGGCCCCTCCTCCTCTTCACCAGGCCCCTCCTCCTCCTCACCAGGCCCCTCCTCCTCCTCACCCACCCAGGGCCAGTTAGTCCCGGTCGCTGGCATTGCATCACTCCTCAACTCCCGTGCCAGATATTAAAAAAAGTGAAACTCCCCGAAGCCCAGCGGACTCATATCTGTCGGGGCATGTTTGGATCATGAATCACTGTAATCCACTGATGTAGCTCGGTTTTAGAATGTCTTTCGTTTGACTCCTGGACTTCAACCTTCCATCAAATGATGGATTATATTGTCAGGGACGGCTACTGCGGCGAATAGATACAGTATGATGTCATGTGGTTGGCCGAGTGCTGGGTGATTAGATTTCCCTCGTCCTAGATCTACGCTTGGCGTATTCAACTGCCACCTGAACACATTTTATTTTGTGCGGATTTTGAATACAGTCACGCGCCGTTACGTGTGCGGCGGGGGTCAGGGGTCAACGTGGCCACCCGCGTCCAGCGGGGAGGAGGAAGTGTTTCATAAAGCTGTGACTACCGGTGGGGGGGAGGGGGGGGGGGGGTTTCCAAGCCAGTCGCAGTATCTCTTCCGTCAGAGGGGGGGGGGGGCAGCGAAAGCAGGAAGCACTGAACATCTCGTGCCAGTGTCGATTGCGACATACGTGCGTTGATTGCGTGCTCACGCGCACACAGGAAGAGGAACGGACGTGCACACACACACACACACACACACACACACACACACACACACACACACACACACACACACACACTCAGGAATTCCATCTACCTAGGTGTTATGTCTTAATAGGATCCATGTACCATGATCCAGGCCTTGTAAACACACAGTGCAGGATCACGCTAACAGGCACGATCCCACGCATGTTCACATAGCCGCCCTCTCCAGGCACAACTCCGTGAATTAAAACCTCGTTCGCTAAACGCAACCTCATGATAGAACAATTAAAAACATTCCTCTTTGGAGAGGCCGCCTGTGGAAATTGGGAAAAGGAGGTTTGAGAAAAGGAGAAACACATGGTGAAGCTGCCCTCCGCTAATGGCCGCTCTAGTCTGTCCCGTCTGCGTTTGTGATGGAAAAACAACTCATCATCAGTCAGCGAGCGGCTTCAAAGACCTCTTATGTTCAAGTAAATAAATAAAGACTTCCAACTTCCTAAGAACTCTCCTTTTATTCTGGAAGTGGCGGACAGTGATGGATGCTGGTATTAAGGGTGGGTTTACAGTCGCACGGTCGCCAGAGGCCCATCTCAGTGGAAGCTGGGTTTGGTCACTTTATGGACATTTTTGTGGGCGTAGGGGGGGTCAGGTTGTCTGAGATCTTTAATCTGGAGGAGCTCTTGTTCGTTGCAACTTAGACGTCCCAGAATGCAGCACTGTTCTCCGTCTGCAGTTAAATATTAGGCTCCTTTCATACACTGTAGTCTCTACTGTACAATATCACCCTGCTCTGCCCTCGATTTTGACCGATGGCATCGCATGGCGTTCAGCCCTAATTCCCGCCTGCTCATTGGTTGTCCCCGTCGTGTCCCGCGCAGATGACATGTCGGCGGGCAGCAGCGCCGAGTTCCCGGACCGCGTGTCGGCGATGGAGGGCCGCCTGCAGTCGCAGGACAACGAGATCACGCTGCTGAAGTCATCGCTGGCCGACGCCCTGCGCCGCCTGCGTCTCCACGAGCAGCTGATCCCCCTGCTCAAACAGCAGCTCATAGCCGGTGAGTGTCCCGAACGCCGCCGCGCCCCCTCCGGGCGATATTACCGCGTGCAGGGCGAGCGGGGGGGGTTGACGACCTCTGTGTGACCCCCCAGTGAACCCAGGCGCCGCTCGGGTCCTGAACCAGGTGTTCTGTTCGGACGGCTGCATCGCCGGACGCAAACTATCGTCCAGCTCGACCCCGGACGCACTGCGCCACCCGAAGACCAGGTACGCCACCGTCGGTGTGTGTGTGTGTCAATAAAGCATCGTTGAGTCAATCCTAGGCTCTGTCTGTAGTGCTTTGATTTGAAGAAACGTACCTATTGAAGAGAAAACATTATGGTCAAAAATATACTAAAAAAATAAAAAAAAATAAAAAACTATAAAATATAGTGGCGTTGCAGAAATTATTTTTATTAATTTTCTCATCCCAACTTCTTTGTCCGTGGCAAACGCTCATTTCTTTAGTCAAGTGAGCAACAGTACTCAAGGGGAGAATGGACACACGGGGGACACGGTGTCAGTGTCCCTGGCCCCCAGACCGAGGGCCCCCACCCTAGACAGGTCCACCCAGACAGAGCTCCCCGTGCTGAGGCAGGAGGCGGCGCTGGACCGGGCCCCCCTGGAGGTCACCAGGGCCGTCAAGAGCCTGTCCCTGGAGGACGCCCTGTTCCCCGAGGGGCCGTGCGCGGGGGAGGGCCCCCGGGCCAAGCTCCACCGGGTCCCGGGGCTGGAGCACGACGACGAGGAGGAAGAGGAGGGGGGCGGGGAGAGAGGAGGAGGAGAAGGAGAGAAGGACCTGAGCTGGGCCTCTTCCGCGGTGGAGGAGCCCATCCAGCCCACCACCATCAGGAGCCTCCAGAGAGACCACCATCAGGAGACCCCCGGCGGGCCCCCGGACGACCCGGGCTCCGCCCCCCAGACCCCCGTGTCGGGCTCCGCCCCCCAGACCCCCGTGTCGGGCTCCCCCGCCCCGCCGAAGGACCAGGCGCCCCCCGGCCCCCGCGTCGGACCCCTCTCCCCCATCCTGGAGGGCGAGAAGAAGCCGCTGTGCGTTTCCTGTCCCGGTTCTTCACTTCCTCCCTGCGCCCCCCCGCCTCCCCCTACTCCTCACCCCGACTCCCGCATGATTGCACGGCTTTTGGGGGGGGAATAGCCCAACTCTGATCACCTCTCACGATGTTTTCGTTAACACTTGTGCAGCTGCAAAACCCCGCTGTCATGAAAACACCGATTCAATCAGCCCCGGGTTGCCAGGTTTCCAACCAAGTTGCCTGACGGAAACGTTTGGGGGGTTGTTGGTTCGGGGTGGCGTGGGGGGGGGGGGGTTTGACACGTCTCCCTGTTTCGATCGGGGGCCTGTTCTTTTTCCATCCGTTCGGACGTACGGTACAGGCTAAATGCGGGAGATGGGGAACAGAAGGCCGCGTGTCACATAAAGCCAGCGCTCGGTGACGCTGAGTGACACGTCCAACAGAAAACACACAGAGAGAGAGAAAAGATCAAGCTTCGTGGAAAATGTGATGCAAGCGGCATTCAGAGGCACCATTGTGTCTACATCGTCAATGAATACAGGGATAATCTAGGGGCTGTTGGGGGGGTAAGTGGCCTTCAAGAATACAAACGTTTCAGGGCTGAGTTTCCCAGAGGCATCGTAGCGCTACGTTCATCGTAAGCTACGGCGTTCATCGTAGCGCTACGATGCCTCTGGGAAACTCAGCCCAGAATGGCTGCTCCATCCAACTTGATCCTACTCTAACTGGAATTAGAGTAAATATCGGTTACGATGAACTCAATTTCAAATTTGAAAAGAAATGGCTTCGTAACACAAGTAGGATTCGACGTCTCATCCATCATTTTATCCATCATACAACCGGGTTTTGCAGAAACATAAGCACAGTAACACTGAGACTTTGTGAATTAATCCACACTAACCTGTTGATCAAATCACCCCTAATTGAATCTGTTTCTTACCTTCAAGTGTGGATTGATTCAGCATGATTTTGATCTGCATGATGAAATCTACTATGGGAGTTTTTTTTTTCCATCTCCACTCATCATTTCTGTCGGGCTTAAGTACTCGAATCAATAATCATGAAATAATTATATTAATATTGTGTGTGTTTTTCCGAGTGTGTGGGCGTCTCTTTGTGTGTGTGTGTGTGTGTGTGTGTGTGGGGGGTGCTGTTCTTCCCTGTTGTGGCTTGTCACCAGCTTTTGGAGATGGATAACATATGGTCCTGTTGGTGAGGAATTTAACTCTACCACGCCCCTCCATGGTCACCAGCGGTACTAAATAAATACCACAGCGCGTATGAAATACCACATTCAGATGCTGTAGTATGGGTCTGTTTAGAGGAAGGGGGCAGCTGGGTTTCACTTCCTGTATCAGCTTGTCCCTGGTCACATGACGAGGGTCATTTCCTCTGATTGCTGGTCCTTGGGGAGGGGGGAGGGGGGGGCATGGAGCTAGTCGTCACTAACAGGAAACGGGGGTGGGTTTCACAGGAAAGCCTCGCTCATGACCTATGATGCAGACACACTCACTTAGGATTTATCAGAAGAGATGGCTTGTGTGTGTGTGTGTGTGTGTGTGTGTGTGTACGTGTGTGTGTGCATGCGCGCCTTCATTTGCATGTGCTTGTGTTCCTCCCAGTGTTCCTCCCAGTGTGTGTTTAGATGACGGGTGCAGCTGTGTGTGTGTGTGTGCGTGTGTGTGTGTGTCGGTGTTCCTCCCTATGCGTGTGAGCGTGTTCGTCCATTGCGTCCGGTGACCCCTGACCTTGACCCCTGACCTTGCCCACACGCAGGGTTCGCCGGAACAGCGAGAAGCTGGCCAAGGAGACCCTGGACAAGAGCAAAAAACGTCTGGACAAGAAGGCGGCGTCTTCAGCCAACCTCCTCACGCGCTCCCCCAGTCTGGAGAGGTGAGTCGGGGCCCCCCCCCCGGGGCCCCCCACCAGGCCGCCACGCATCCCTCACACCGAAAACCCAGTCACATATTTCACCAGATAGTCACCCTCTCTGGGAACACAGGCGGTCTTTATCTGGGAGCGGCGCAGCTCTGTCCCCCGTGAGGACGGGCGTCCTCGTGCTCGGGGGCCCGGAGGCGCGGAGAGTCCCCCCGGCCGTCTGGAGTCTCGGGTCTAATGTGTCTGAATAACTGATCCGCTTGTCTTCTTCTGTCACAGCCGGGCCAAAGACCTCGTCCCCAACGCAGGTGACGTATCTTTAACTGTCTCTCTCTCTCGCTGTCTCTCTCTCTCTCGCTGTCTCACTCTGTCTCTCTCTCTCGCTGTCTCTCTCTCTCTCGCTGTCTCACTCTGTCTCTCTCTCTCGCTGTCTCACTCTGTCTCTCTCTCTCTCTCTTGCTGTCTCACTCTGTCTCTCTCTCGCTGTCTCACTCTGTCATTCTCTCTCTCTCTTGCTGTCTCACTCTCTCTTTCTTGCTGTCTTACTCTCTCTCTCTTGCTGTCTCACTCTCTCTTTCTTGCTGTCTTACTCTCTCTTTCTTGCTGTCTCACTCTCCTTCTTGCTGTCTCACTCTGTCTCTCTCTCGCTGTCTCTCTCTCTCTCTCTCTTGCTGTCTCACTCTGTCTCTCTC
>NC_140270.1:494991-512491 GCF_949987555.1 Borostomias antarcticus
CACCTAAGCTCGTTTTCACGGATCCCGCCCATAAGTGTTCCGTATAGAACCCCGGGGAACCGTAACGTCATGGCCTGGGATCCACCTGACTGGACCAGGCTGGGATTTAGAGGCCGGGATCCACCTGACTGGACACAGCTGGGATTTAGAGTTCCTAAGATCCCAGTATTTATTTGACTACCTTTCCCTCTCTCCCGTGTCCCCTTTGACTCTCTCTCTCTCTCTCTCTCTCTCTCTCTCTCTCTCTCTCTCTCTCTCTCTCTCTCTCTCTGTATTCTATCTGTCCTGCTTTTTGTTTGAAATGTCTATAATGTCTTGCTTTTTGTTTTAATGCTTTTAATGTCTCATGTAAAGCACCTTGAATTGCCCTGTGGCTGAAATGTGCTATATAAATAAACTTGCCTTGCCTTGCCTTGCCTCTCTCTCTCTCTCTCTCTCTCTCTCTCTTCCAGGATCCAGAAGAGGAACCTACAGCCAAGGTACGGCCTGTGTGAGTGTTAGTGCGTTTATGCGAGCTGTTCCAGTATCATTCTCCCAGCGCAGGTCACGAGAATAAGATACACACACACACTCGAGAGGAATGCAGATTTTACTCTGTGACAGAATTAGAACACGTACAACGTCGTGTGGTTCAGATTGACGGATCGTTTGGTTTCAACCTCAGACATTTACCCAGCTAGCAATCATTTGTTCTAAAAACGTTCTAAGAATGTGAATACATTAGCAGAACGTGTAGGGAATGTTGTGGGAACATTCCCTGCTAGCTCGTAGGTGTCGGCGGTTAAATCTAACTCTTTCGCCTCCCATCTCTGATTGGCCGACAGGGCAGTCGATCAAGATGTTCATCCGCGGTCGACCAATCACCATGTACATACCCTCCAACATCCAGAACTACGAGGACCTGAGGATGGAACCGCCCGCCGAGAAGCTGGAACTTGATTGGGTGTATCCTTCCCATGCCCCGCCCACTAGCTTAGCCTATATTGATTAGGCTATTAGGTTTGATTACACGGTGCTTAACTTCTTAGATAAAAGTCAGGCAAAGCTAAACACTTTATATTATCGTGCTTATCGGTTAAATTGCATAATAAAAAGTTTACCTGTGTCCTTGAGTCGACGGCCATCTTATGTCCAGGTCAATTAGAGCCACGTGACTCATCCATAAATCATCCATAAATCATCTATTATGGGTGTAGCCTGGGGCGCAAAACTGCTTATCGCCTGATTTAGCCCGGCGCTCCTTGAGGCCACGCGGGGGATGATGTCACCTTGACCGCCGCCCGTAGCTACGGTTACCGGGGGCGGGACTGCCGGGCCAACCTGTACCTGCTGCCGACGGGGGAGGCGGTGTACTTCATCGCGTGCGTGGTGGTGCTGTACCACATCAGCAGCCGCACGCAGCGCCACTACCGGCGCCACACCGACTGCGTGCGATGGTGAGTGGCCCGCCGGCGGCGGGGTGGGGGCGGGACTTGTAGGTGTCCGAGGGAGGTTCCGTTGACGGCGTTTTCTGGACCCTGTGTTTCAGCCTGACCATCCACCCGGATAAGGTGCGCGTGGCGTCCGGACAAACCTCCGGCGTGGACAAAGACGGGAAGGTGAGAGACGGAGACAGTGTCGTCTCGTTTGACGACAGAGGACGAGACGACGCTGATGATGTGTTAATCCCAGGTTATTATGGTGCATCTTTAAGACGTGTGTGTGTGTGTGTGTGTACGTGTGTGTGTATGTATGTGTACTTGTGTGTGTGTGTGTGTGTGTGTGTGTGTGTGTGTGTGTGTGTGTGTGTGTACGTGTGTGTGCGCGTGTGTGTGTATCAGCCCCTGCATCCCTGCGTCCACATCTGGGACTCGTCCACCCTGGTGACTCTCCAGCAGATCGGCCTGGGCGCCTTCGAGAGAGGCGTGGGCTCCGTCGCCTTCTCCTTCGCCGTGAGTGAGGCGCCATCCAGACCACACACCGTTAACACCCTCCCTAACACGCGCCCTTAACACCCCCCCTAACACGCGCCCTTAACACCCCCCCTAACACCCGCGCCGGATCCAGACGGCTATCGGCTGTACAGCACCATAGCTCTTGTAAACGTAACTTTGGTCGCCAGGGCTTTGAAGGGGATATTATTCACCGTCCCACTCTGGCGCTCTCTCATTATCACTTTGTGTTATTTGGCACCACCTTGCATCGTCTTTCCATCTGGCCTGTGCCCTCTCTCTCCCTCCATCCTCTCTCTCTCTCTCTCTCCCTCCATCCTCTCCCCTGCTCTCTCTCTCTCTCTCTCCTGCTCTCTCTCTCTCTCTCTCTCCTTCTCTCTCTCTCTCTCTCTCTCTCCCTCTCTCTCCCTCTCTCCCCTGCTCTCTCTCTCTCTCTCTCCCTCTCTCTCCCCTGCTCTCTCTCCCTCTCTCTCTCTCTCTCCCCTGCTCTCTCTCTCTCTCTCTCTCTCTCTCTCTCTCTCTCTCTTCATCTCGCTATCTCTCTCTCTCTCTCTCTCTCTCTCTCTCTCTCTTCATCTCGCTATCTCTCTCTCTCTCCATCTCTCTCTCTCTCCCCTGCTCTCTCTCTCTCTCTCTCTCTCCCTCCATCCTCTCCCCTGCTCTCTCTCTCTCTCTCCCTCTCTCTCTCTCTCTCTCTCTCTCTCTCTCTTTCTCCCCTGCTCTCTCTCTCTCTCTCTCTCTCCATCTCTCTATCTCTCTTTTGACTGCAGGATTCCGGAGCCTTCCTGTGTGTGATCGATGACTCTAACGAACACATGCTGTCATTATGGGACTGTGCCAAAGGAACCAAGCACGCCGAGGTCAAGGTAAAGTAAAGCACCAAGACACACACACACACACGGACGCACACACACTCACACTCTGTCCTGCGGCCTTTGGGTCTTTATTTCAGACCGTTATTTCAGAACCGACAATCCTGTCACGTCCACCGGGAATTTATAGTGGTTTTGTGTTCAACACGCTGTGGATGTAGATAAAAGAATCCGTAGCAAAATCTTCCCCCCTCGTTTCTGTCAGAAAGAAATCTACCTCCCACTTGTCTTCTGCCACGAGCCAAGCCTAGAATTAGCATGCGTGGGCGGCGCTCGAGCCAGAACCGCATTACAGCGCGAATCTGTAGATCCCTGGTATATAAAGGCGGTCTGTTCGTACAGATTCTGCAAAAAAAAAAGAAAATAAAAGATGGCCGACACATCAGCGTCCAGCTCTGTCGTGGGCTTTTGTCCCAAATTTCTCAACTTCCCCGAGAGCAATTTCAGCAGGGTTGCCGGGGCAACCGTGTAAATATTTTAGTGCGAATTTGTCCGTCGGCGTGGTGTGTGAGCGCCGTTACATGGCGTGAGCCTGGGTGTGTGTGTGTGTGACGGCGGGGGGCGTGGGGGGGGGGGCGCGGGGAGGGGGGGGGGGGAGCTGCATCGGTGGGCGGATGGGTGAGATCGTATTCCGCCCTGGCCGACGGGGGTTCTTGTCGCACGTACGTCAGACTTCTCGTACTTTCGTAAATTGGTTTGCATAAGTGTCGTTTGTCATGGCTGCGCAGCTGGCCCCCGGGCAGTTCCATTTCGGGAGTGGGAGGGGTCAGACCGCATACCCTACTGTAAACACACATGCTCATTTAAACTGTGACCTAGTGCTATCCAGACTGTACCCATCCCCCATTCAAATGGTTTGTTTTTAACACAGCACTTCCTTAGTAACAGATTTGTTTTAACAGAAAATGTACACTGAATTGTATAGAAATGCACAGAATCGTATAGGGATGCCATTTTGATAGATGCTGTATTTCAGAATATCAGACCGAACCTGAAGTCTGTTTGTCGCGTTGCAGAGCACCAACGAGGCGGTGTTCTCCGTGGAGTTCAACCCCGACGACAGCAGCAACATCATCACCTGCGGGAAGTCCCACGTCTACTTCTGGACGCTCAGCGGCGGCGCGCTCACCAAGAAGCAGGGCATCTTCGGGGTGAGTGAAGCACCCTGGGAAAAGGAGTGTCCCCGCGCGCAGGGAACCTGTCACTCAGATGTCACACTCGGATATCGGGAGTAACACCTGTGTGAAACAGACGATTATGCGTCGTTTGTACGTCGTTTGTACAGCGTTTGTACAGCGTTTGTACGTCGTTTGTACGCCGTTTGAACGTCGTTTGTACGGCGTTTGTACGTCGTTTGTACGCCGTTTGTACGTCGTTTGTACGTCGTTTGCCGCAACGTTGACTTGTTTCTCTCTCCTCTCTCTCCTGACAGAAATACAAGAAGCCAAAGTTCATCCAGTGTTTCGTGTTCAGTCTCACCGGGGATGTGCTAACAGGGGACTCGGACGGGAACATCTTAACATGGGGCAAATCTGCAGCTGACGTCAAAACGCTGGGGAAAGGGGCCAAAGGTCAGCCCCTACGCAGTCCACATGAATATTTATTTGACTGTTGAGATTTTTGACCACTAAAATAGCAAAAATGAAGAATTTCTCTCACTAAACGGACTGATGAATGATTTGTATTGTATTGTATATATACATTGTATTGGATTATTATTGAATTCCGTTTCATTGACATCTCCTCAACCAGTAGACGTTACATTAGCATAGCATAGCATTAGCTTAGCAGCGCATTCAACGTAGGTAGTCAAGAGTTCCACTGCTCGCCAGGACTCAAGGACATCTCCTTTCTAAACAAGCGTCTAAGAACTTAACCTTGTGCTAAAGAAACACAGCTAAATACAGACCATAATATAGATAGTGTGATGACTTAACTTGTGAGTTCTGGCAAGTAGTAGCACACTGGCTCTTCCTACGTTAAATGCAATTATTGTTAGTCTCTTTGGATAAGGCGTCTGCTAAATGACTGTAATGTAATGTACAGTAAAGAGAGACCAGCGGGCTGTGTGTTGATAACGGTGTGTCTCTCCCGGTCGCAGAGACGTTCCAGATCATGCGGCAGACGCAGGCCCACGAGGGCAGCGTGTTTACGCTGTGCGTGCAGCAGGGCGGCGCCGTGCTCAGCGGCGGGGGGAAGGACCGCAAGGTCATCCGCTGGAGCGCAGACCTGGCGCCCGAGAGAGAGTGCGAGGTGAAACGCCGGCGTGTGTGTGTGTGTGTGTGTGTGTGTGTGTGTGTGTGTGTGTGCTGTGATTCTGGAAGACGGCAATCTTGTGTAGGGCCGCCCCCGGAAAGTCGACGAGTCTTATATTAACTGAGATATAAAATATTTTTCCCATAGACAGATTGAGCCAAAACAGTTCATTGTTGACTGCTGCTCAATGCATGAGCCTTTTCACACACGCTTTCAAATGTACAGTTGAGGAGACTGTCGTCAAATATCCCAATCTTAATGTAGGCTATGGGAAACTGTATAGAAACATGGGGGCATCTGAAGTAGATGGACAATGTGGGCTAGATGATTCATGTTTAGCAAGAAAATCAGGTGTCTTTATTGTGCTGCCTGAGTTTGAGTTAGTTTGAGAGCTGTCTCCCCTCAGCCTAACGTTAGACATATGGGCTGCGTTCCGAATCGCATACTTCTACTTCTTACTACCAGTACCTACTACAGCTGCCCTTAGAAAGGACGTACTTTGCAAGCAGTAGGCATCCAATTGGGACATACGACCTTGTCATAACATTGCGCCTTGAAATTTGCCCACATCCGTCGCTGTCCATAACGCGACATTCGTCTACAGCAGTCACGACTCGCACATGTGACGCACATTTCCGCTGCGCACAGGATTGTGGGTCAGAATAGCCAGAAAAGCCTGCTGGCTTGCAAACTGCAAAATACGACCGGATGTAGTAGGACATCCTGGTATTTTTGCCATACTGCATGTGGCATACTATGTATTGGGACATACTACATCCTGTTTCGGCAAACTATATAGTAGGGTAGTATGCGATTCGGAACACAGCCAGGAGAAAAGAGGAGGAACGAATCATCGAATCTCTGATTTGAATAGGCGAATCGGATTCGGCTCACAAAATTCAGAGTCGGGGACAGCCCTAATCTTGCGTAAGATAACGTTGAATTCCGTCGATTCTTTCGGTATTATCTCTCTAGATTCCAGAGAACTTCGGGGCGGTCCGTACCATTGCGGACGTCGACGGGGAAGAGCTGTTGGTTGGTACGACCCGAAACGCCATCCTGAGAGGCACCTTTTCTGACGGCTTTGTGGCCATAGTCCAGGTACAAGTGATATGAGAAGCTTAATTTGACACGGACACACATTTACATTACATTTCATTTTTCTCATTAAGCAAACGCTTTTATCGAACGCGAGCACACACACACACACACACACACACACACACACACACACACACACACAGGGTGACAGTGAGTGTTGTATCGTCCCTTGCAGGGCCACGTGGATGAGATGTGGGGCCTGGCCACTCATCCCTCCCAGGACATCTTCCTGACGTGCGGCCATGACAGACAGGTGTGTCTGTGGAACGCAGAGGAGCACAAACTAGACTGGTGCACCACACTGGAGGTAACGCACGCACACACACACACACACACACACACACACACACACACATACCGTACAGGTGAACACACTTTTTAAATGTTTTTCAGGAGTATGGACTGTGTGCTGATTTCTGTCCCAGTGGAGCCGTCGTGTCTGTTGGCCTCAGCACAGGAAGGTGAGACCCTCCAATCAGAACATCGTTAATACCGACCCAATATCAAGACCTGCACTACTATCAATCAATCAATCAAGTTGGATTTATATAGCGCCCTTCATGATATCCAGAGCGCTTTACAGAGTCCAGTATTCATTCAGACACAGTCATACCGGTGGTGGTCAGCTACATCTGTAGCCACAGCTGCCCTGGGGCAGACTGACAGAAGCGTGCCAGCCAATCAGAGCCTACGGCCCCTCCGACCACCACCAACATTCATTCATTCACACGTTGCATGTCTTTATGATGGTGGGGGAAGCCGGAGTACCCGGAGGGAACCCACGCAGGCACGGGGAGAACATGCAAACTCCACATCAGAACCAGACCCAATATCAAGACCTACACTACTACACATCAGGACCAGTAACTTGGACCAGTATCAGTGCATGAAGTCCCACTAATAAACCCAGCAAACACGTCAACGTCAGGGAGACGTTCAGATCATGTCTTAATAACGTCCGTCGGTCCAGAACCCCATTTGTACATCTGCTGGACCCCTCAATATTCAAACGTCTGGATTGGACCCCTCTAAGACGTCTATGGACGTGCAAAACGGGTTCAATATCTGAACGTAAAAAAAAAAAAATCATTCTGGCTCCTAATTGGATGTCTTTGGACGTCCGAAAAAGACAAAAAAGACATCTAAAAGACGTCTTTTAGACGTGTCTTTGCTCAGTGGGAAGTGGTCGACCCGAATGTAAAACCAGTGTCGTAGGAGTGCTTGTTTGGGGTCATGCTCTTCCTCTAACACCCCTCCCCCCCTCATCTTCCTCCTCCTCCCGGGCATCGTCCAATCACAGGTGGCTGGTCCTTGACCTGCAGACGCGAGAGGTGGTCTCGGACTACACCGACGGCAACGAGCAGCTGTCTGTCATGAGATACTCGCCAGGTCAGGGGGTCACCGCTCTCTCTCTCTCTCTCTCTCTCCCTCCCTCTCTCTCTCTCTCTCTCCCTCCCTCTCTCTCTCTCTCTCTCCCTCCCTCCCTCCCTCTCTCTCTCTCTCCCTCCCTCTCTCTCTCTCTCTCTCTCTCTCTCCCTCTCCCTCCCTCCCTCCCTCTCTCTCTCTCTCTCTCCCTCTCTCTCTCTCTCTCTCCCTCCCTCCCTCCCTCCCTCTCTCTCTCTCCCTCCCTCTCTCTCTCTCTCCCTCTCTCCCTCTCTCTCTCCCTCCCACCCTCTCTCTCTCTCTCTCTCTCTCTCCCTCCCTCTCTCTCTCTCTCTCTCCCTCTCTCTCCCCCTCCCTCCCTCTCTCTCTCTC
Source organism: Borostomias antarcticus (assembly GCF_949987555.1). NCBI lineage: Eukaryota > Metazoa > Chordata > Actinopteri > Stomiiformes > Stomiidae > Borostomias > Borostomias antarcticus. The sequence goes on from NC_140270.1 coordinate 502,907, forward strand.
TCTCTCTCCTCCCTCTCTCTCTCTCTCTCTCTCTCTCTCTCTCTCTCTCCCAGGGTTGCAACTCTCTTTTTGGAACACTCTTTGTCGTGTTTTTATTACCCCTTTCTCAGATGGTAGCTTCCTGGCAGTGGGTTCCCATGACAACTTCATCTACATCTACACGGTCACCGAGAGCGGCCGTCGCTACACGCGCTTTGGGAAGTGCAATGTGAGCAGTGCATGATGGGAGATCGTGGGTGGTTATGGGCTATCGTGGCATAAGTTATTCAAATGACGGGACAGGTAGATGGTGGTGTTTTAGGTGTAATGTCCGTTTCTGTCCAATCAGGGCCACTCCAGCTTCATCACTCACCTCGATTGGTCCAAAGACGGGAAGTACATCATGTCCAATTCGGGCGACTATGAGATCTTGTACTGTGAGTTAATACGCATACGTCTTTGTCAGTGTCTCTATTCAGACATGTCCAAGGTCTGCTCAGTCGACTGAACGTCTGATTCAAACATGTCCAAGGTCTGTTCAGTCAACTGAACGTCTGATTCAGACATGTCCAAGGCCTCAGTCGACTGAACGTCTCATTTTCTCTGGTCTCAACACCCAACAGGGGACGTAGCCGGAGGCTGCAAGCTACTGAGGAACCGCTACGAAAGCAAGGACAGGGAGTGGGCGTCCTACACCTGTGTCCTAGGCTTCCATGTCATGGGTGAGAGAGACCAGCGTTCAATACCGTCTTTTCAACATCACCCTGACCATTATACTGTACGACCGTTTAAAGCTGCAATCATCGATTTTATTGACATTGTCAAAACTAATTAAAACCACCTGGTATCAGATTGTCCCACTGAGTCATAGTGTCCTAATGGCGTCCTACTTTAATGACTCGTCCCTACCGGTCGCTTGGCTGGTGTAATTCCAGCATTTCTTCCTGTGTTGTCAATAGCTTTGCCTTGGCTCCGTTCCACCCTCTGCGAACATGCAAGCTTCTTCTTGACAAAGCGGCCATTTTGGCAAACTAATGACGGCGAGCAAAAAAAGAAAGCAGATTCATCTTTTACATTTCAAAAGAAAATAATTTGTTAGAAAATATTATATTGAAAGGAGCAGTTTGTTTGCCGTGTACCAGTTTGCGCGAGTCTCTTACTGCCATCTAGTGGAATTTATTGGTAAAATAAAATCACTGATCACCGCTTTAACCGTTATGATATAACCATAGTATAACTATGATATAACCATAGTATGCCCATTTATTACCATCATACAACCACCATACAGTACTGTATGTCCATGTACCTTAGTTATTATCAAGTGGCTGAACACCAAACAATATATATAATATATATATGTCAGGCACTGCATTGTAAATAAGAAATGGTTTTTAAATGACCTGGTAAAAGGTAAAAGGTGTCTAATTGTCACCTGTGTTCCAGGTGTGTGGTGTCTAATTGTCACCTGTGTTCAGGTGTGTGGATGGAGGGATCTGACGGTACCGACATCAACGCCCTCTGCCGCTCCCACAGCGAGAGGGTGGTGGCGGTGGCCGACGACTTCTGCAAGGTCCACCTCTTCCAGTACCCCTGCCCTAAACCCAAGGTCAGACACACACACACACACAGACACACACACACACACACACACACGCCAATACAACATCTACAATGATATCTAGCACATTTACTCCATTCAAGAACACATACAGTATATAAATAGCGCTATAATTCAAATAAATCAATAAATAAATCCGTGTTTTAATTGAAAAAGCATGAATTTGTCATCGTCTTGGCTTCCCTCCCCGTCAGGCCCCGAGCCACAGGTACGAGGGCCACGGCAGTCACGTGACCAACGTGCGCTTCACCCACTGTGACAGCCACCTGCTCTCCATGGGGGGGAAGGACACCTGCATCCTCCAGTGGAGGGTGACGCGCCCCGGGGCGGGGGACAGCAGCGAGCGCCTGGCCTCAGCCTCGGCCTCCTCCACCAGCTCCCCCGAACCCGGGTCCTGAACAGCATAGAGAGAGAGAGGGGGGGGGGGGGGGGGAGGGAGGGAGGGAGAGGGGGGGGAGGGAGGGAGAGAGAGAGAGAGAGAGGGAGGGAGGGAGAGAGAGAGAGAGGGAGGGAGGGAGAGAGAGAGAGGGAGGGAGAGAGAGAGAGAGAGAGAGGAGGGAGGGAGCGAGAGAGAGAGAGAGAGAGAGAGGGAGGGAGAGAGCGAGAGAGAGAGAGAGAGAGAGAGAGATGTGCAACATAGAAAGAGAGGAAAAGCACTGGTCTTTGTAAGGCTTGTAAGATGTGTGTTTTTGACTGTGCAGAGGACCGATGATACAGTCATCTCCTTGAGCCTATATATAGGATTCTCTTTTAAAGACAGATTTTTATAGATATGAGCCACAAAGTAGAAAAAAAGATTTACGCACACGCATCAGTGCAATGCTTCACCTTTAATTGCCGAGCTTTCCGGCTGTTAGGCCTTCATCAGAGCATACACAGATACGCATAGATAACATAGATACGCACAGATACACAGATATGAGCCACACAATGACGTAAGAACACATTCCTTGGTGGTGTGAACTGAATGTGTTTACTTCTGTTGGACTTTAGTGAATTTTTCTTGACTTAATTAATAGCCAATGTTTCCGTGGCTTCATGTCTGATTGCTATTATGATCTTGGTGACAAAGAGGTCAGATCTTGACATTCCAAAACTTTTTGTTTTCCAGTTTTAAGACGTTTTGCGCACCAAGCAAACTCAACACAGTGATTTTTGTTTATGGAGGTATTTGCTTATCATATCCTAATATCATACTTACTTTCTAACTCTGAAAATGGTTTTATGTTTTCTGCGTTTAGTGCGTCTGACATATGTTGCATTTGCCGGACAGTGACAATCTTAAAGTGCCTGAATAATAAAATAAAAAAAGGCTGGTATGAACCAATATCTCCTGAGTATTAGAGATTTACAAATGTTTACTTTTAAAATATTTACTTTTATATGTGTATTTAAGAGTATATTGGATATACTGTGATGTTCTGTGATATATTTCTATCAATAAACAACAGTCCCCACTGCTTGTGACTGTTCCTCGTGTTGCTGGAAACTGCACGGTGCTACAAATTCCACTAGAGGGCAGTGTTGTGCAAATTATTGCCAGGTGAGTTATGTCAGTGTCAGTCAGTCAGTCAGTCAGTCAGTCAGTCAGTCAGTCAGTCAGTCAGTCAGTAGGCAAACTGAGACTCTGACTATGATGTAGCCAGGGACTTCATATCTTCATATCATATATACATCATAATAATCATGGGTACACTAATTAGTTGGCAGTATCACCAGTTCTCGGTACTATGATCATCTTAGCACACAACCTTTATTATAGCAGTGGGGCATTGAGACCAGGATCTCTTTTTCATTGGGGCCCCGTACAACACAAAAACATATAGGCTAATACAATGAAATGGTGTAGGCTATAGTCTTCTAAAACACAAAACAAACATATACAACACAATATAGTACAGTAAAGCGAGTATAGCTATTTAATGCATGCATAGGATCGGATTTTAACAGAGTAAAAAAACAAATTCAACCAAATTATCCTTGCATGCAAAGTTGATAATAGACTAAGGCTAACGTTTTGCCTATTTGAAAATGGGTAGGCAGACCACCAGCCCATGCTTCGGATAATAAATGGCCTTTAGACACATTTTTATTTGAATCTTGTAAAAGAGAAACGTGCAGTTCAAACTGCTTGCAAACAGCTGTGGTTCTGGTGCTGTGTGTGCTGCTACTGAAGCTTACTGTACCTTCTGTGGGCCAGAGTATATAAAGCAAATAGGCCCGTTTGTATGCGAGTGTATGCGTGTAATAATTCATGATGTGTGTGTGTGTGCGTGCGTGTTTGTGCGTGAGTAGTGTAATATTATGTATGTGTGTGTGTGTGTGTGTGTGTGTGCGTGTTTGTGCGTGAGTAGTGTAATATTATGTGTGTGTGTGTGTGTGCGTGCGTGTTTGTGCGTGAGTAGTGTAATATTGTGTGTGTGTGTGTGTGTGCGTGCGTGTTTGTGCGTGAGTAGTGTAATATTATGTGTGTGTGTGTGTGTGTGTGTGTGTGTGTGCGTGCGTGTTTGTGCGTGAGTAGTGTAATATCGTGTGTGTGTGTGTGTGCGTGCGTGTTTGTGCGTGAGTAGTGTAATATGGTGTGTGTGTGTGTGTGCGTGCGCGCGTGTTTGTGCGTGAGTAGTGTAATATTGTGTGTGTGTGTGTGTGTGTGTGTGTGTGTGTGTGTGTGGTAAATATGCCGGAGTGTTCCGATTATACTTTCCGAAGATGACGTTAACGAACGCAAGGGGAGGGGGGGGGCCGTGTGTGTGTGTGTGTGTGTGTGTGTGTGTGTGTGTGTGTGTGTGCGAGTGTGTGACTGTGAACTGAGCGGAGGTGAAGAAGAGGAGGATGAAGCTGGGAGCGGAGGATGGGAGGAAGAGTGTAGTAAGAGACAGGGCCAGGCTATCAAGGACCGTGTGTGTGAGTGAGTGAGGAAGAGGCAGAGGGAGGAAGAGGCAGAGGGAGGTCGTTTCACGGATTGTGAAACAAAGACCCGGTTTTTCTCGGTTACCCCCCGGTAACACGGTAACGGAAACTTTAAACTTTTACCCGCGCGTGTTGGCTGCCGTGCCGGGTCCCGGCTTTGTTTCACGGGGAGGAGGAGATCTGTCTAAGACTAATATTTATATAAAAATACACCTTTTCCACGCAAGAGGGGGGATCCCTGGGACGTGACGGGAGAATGGCGGCCAACATGTACCGAGTCGGAGGTGAGTGGGATTTGAAACGCACGGCTCCCCTTGGTCGGTTTACGTTTGTTAGCTTTAGCTTAGCATCGAGCTAGCTCATCATTATTAGCTTTAGCTTAGCATCGAGCTAGCTCATCATTTCCGTGACGGCTAACATGGAGATGCTAACGGCTAAGCTAGGCTAGGCTAGCTACTTAGCAAGGCTGGCTAAATGCTAAATTAGCATTAAGTTAGCTAGCTAGCTACACGTTAGCTGGTGTTAATATGTTAGCTAGCTAGCACTAATCTTTAATTAAATAAGATTTAATGTTGGTTACGATTAGTCTTCCACGAGTAAATGAGTAGCATGCTAGCTAATGCTAGCGGCTAACTTTCCCAATCCAGCAAACATGAGCCTACTTGGCTAGTAAGCTAGCTAGCAAGCTAACCACTCTGCTAGCTAGAATCTAGCACTTTAATCACAGTATTAACGTTACAAGATGTAGATTTCAGATGCTGTAACTTGAGTTACTGGAGAAGTGAAGCTAATGTTTGCTACTTTACTATCCAGCTACCTTCATTATGGATGTGTTCAAAAAGCCGGTTGCTAAACGTGCGTGTGCAAGATGGCTAGATTCCTCCACTCATCCCTCCACTCATCCCTCCTCTCATCCCTCCACTCATCCCTCCACTCATCCCTCCTCTCATCCCTCCCCCCTCCTCTCATCCCTCCTCTCATCCCACCTCTCATCCCTCCACTCATCCCTCCTCTCATCCCTCCTCTCATCCCTCCACTCATCCCTCCACTCATCCCTCCCCCCCCCTGATCAGGGGAATGTGGATGATTCCCACCATGGTACATCTAGCACTAATATAATGATCTTATTGATATTTATTGGCATGGACAACCCGGTGCTCTACACAGCATCTTCCCTCTGATCGATGGAGGTGTAGAAGTCTGTATTTACACCTCGACTCAGTCTGTGTTTTGATATATATAAATATCCAGTCCGATAATGTTATATTCTGTCTTATTTGACCGTGCGAGGTTCCGTAAGAGCCTCAGTATCCAGGTCACGGTGATTAAACGGGACACTAAAGGATCCCGTCTGTGTCTGCGGGCTCAATGTAAACAAGTGCTCGCTTGAGACTCGCCTTGGATTTATAACGACCTCAAAGTCGTGGTTAACGCCTGTAAAGCATCTATAGTTATTACTGTACATTGGAGTAAGTAATATAGCGTTAGGTGGCTGTCAATGCACGTGCCATGCGTTTCCATCTAATATTTTGGTTGCAGATGTATGCACCCTGTCCAGTCTAGATGGATATTGTCAGGTGTAAGGAAGAAGCTTGATAGCTGGTTTCTGACCGTCCGATCATAGCCAACAAGGCAGATCTGTGCCTCGGGTTTGAGGGTAGATACCCCCTTTTAATGTCGCTTACTACTCTACACCACGTATGGCTCCACCTGTCCGTCCACCTCTCGTCCCTCCCATCGGTCACCGTGGCCTTGAAACCCGGTCTGGCGCGAGGAGGGCCTGCTCGGTCCAACAGCGGCACCGTAGGCCTCGAGAGCGCCCACGCACGTGACAGGAGAACTATTAACCCGTGCACCGTCGGCCTCCCGGTGGCGGCTTTGACGCGAGCACTCATCAAGAGGCGGGCCACCATTTAGGGCCACCGTTCTGTCGCGAGCGCCATGCTTGATGTTTTTATCTTTGCTGCTTTCAAGATGAGTACAGAACCCTGAAGGGGTTAAATCCAGATTGTGTGTGTGTGGGTCGTGTTGTGTGGCATTTGGAATGGACTCAGATGTGTATCAGATGTTGGAGTATATCTAGACCCGTGTCACGCTGTTCAGCAGGTCGGGTTGTGACAGTAGTGACAGTAGGCCACAGAGCTCTGGTGTTTTTGGCTGAAGAGTCCTCGGCGAGACCCCCTCGCGTGACTTCACCCAAAGACCCCCTCCCGTGACTTCACCCAAAGACCCCCTCCCGTGACTTCACCCAAAGACCCCCAAGCGTGACTTCACCCAAAGACCCCCTCCCGTGACTTCACCCAAAGACCCCCTCATGACTTCACCCAAAGACCCCCTCGTGTGACTTCACCCAAAGACCCCCTCATGTCGCCGTCTGCCACCGACTGCTCTTTATCTGTGGCAGCGGGAAGTGACATAACGTTACGTTGCATCAGCCTACATTATTCAACTGAATGTTCAAGTTTGATTTAGTGGTAACGATGAATGTGGTCTAAAGCTTAGCCTATATGTTTAAAGGGTGTACACTAAACGACTAAAGGTTAGCCTATATGGTTTTCCTCTGTAACAGTTGTCCTGTCCCTTGCGGGGTCACACACGACCAACAGGCCGATACGTTCCTATACGTTCGCCTTTTCTGCGCCCCTCCGAAAACGGGAGGAGCGGTTTGGAAGATGCCCAGCATGAGTTAAGCGCTCCTGCTAGTTGAATTGTGGTTTCGTCCGGGTCCGACCGTGGCTTATAGCCAGAGGAGCCTATTCACAGCGGGGGGGGGGTGTAGTTGATGTATGACCCTGATGGGGACTCATGGAGGGAATCAATGTTTTCTGGTCTTTCGTAGCGCTAGCCTGGCGATGTCTGATTTGAAGTGCGCCATTTAGGCTCTAAATGGCTTCTCCTGACATTATTTGTAGACCCCGAAAGCGCATCAACAAGTCGGCACGCGTGTCGGATCATGATCTTCCTCAGAGGGGTTAGTCAATAGGGCGCATGGCCTAGCACACTGCGCCACACCGGCTGTCACAAGCATGCTATTATTATTATTATTATTCACCACCACCTGCCGGATAGCCGGTTTTTCCCTCATCCGTTTCGAGGTTTATTCCTAGTCACGTCTAGATAATTCAAATCAGACGCCTCGGCTTGTCGCCGATTTGTGCCGATAAACGCGGGTGGCCGTCCGAGGCATTTGATCCCGGGAGGGCGGGCGAGCCCTGCGCTGTGACCCCCCCCCCCCTGAAAAGACCCGTCTCCCCGGAACCATCGATCCACCGGGGCGGGCACAGCCTCTCCGGACCCGCCTCCTCCTCTCCAGCCCCGCCTCCTCCCGCTGACACGGCTTTGACCGAGCCGGCAGCCACCGCCGCCGACACCCATGTTTTTGATTTTGACCCAGTGGGCACAGACGGCAGCGCGAGAACATGGAGGATCAGGGAGGGATCTACGGAGGGAGGAGGAGGAGGGGGAGGAGGAGGGGGGAGGGGAAGAAGAGAGAGGATGACCGTGCGGGTCTGTCTCTCCTCTCCTGAGCCAGGGACGTGTCAAACGGGATGAGAGCGTGATTCCCGGCGTCCCTGTGGCATTGCATAACGGGAGGGAGGGAGGGAGAGAGGAGGAGGAGGGAGGGAGGGAGGGAGGGGCCGAGAACAAGAGAGGAGCAGTCCTCTTTTTACTGTCACCTACCCCCAGTTGTCCCTGGCGCTACTGTAAGTGGGGCAAAGTAATCTGTCCCCTCTCCCGACACGCTCCTCCTGCTCCCGTAGGATGACCAATAGGGATGATGTGAGCCAGCCACTGTCAGCGTCCACCCACGGCCGGTGTGTCCGTTCACGAGATGCGTTTTTCTGTGTTCATTCCTGTTCTCAGACTTTGTTCTGTACAGTAGGTCATACTGTAAATAGTGGTTGTCGGTTAAACTAGAGGCTAGTCCCCTTATCGTGTGCTCGGTTATTTGCGACGGTCATCTGGCCGAGAGGTCGTCTCTCTAGGTCCCCGTGACCTTTATGACCCCCAGACACGTCTGAATTTCCTTCCGACACCCCCCAGAAACCTCCGCCATGCTCGGGCCCGTCGCTGACAAACCTGGCAGCCCGCTGTGACGTCGATGGGCGCTGTCCGCCGAGTTGTGAATGCAGTTGTCTGCTTGTGGTCAGTGTGGGCTTGTGGGTATTCTTGCGGGGAGCAATAAGGAGGCATATCCTCCTTAAGGAGGTTAATTAAAGCGATGGGCCGTGGCGATGGTCAATCTCGTATCTCCGTAACGTCTTTAGCTCAACGGTGTTTTGTATGTCGTCTTGTTGCTATCAGATGTTTGATGCACACGCAGGTAGTCAGGTTGCCATTTTGCTTTCATTTGACTTCCCAAACATTTCCGTTCATTTGCAAAAACTTGTCAATGGTGTATTATTGTCTCACAGAAGCTCCTGGATTTCTAGGTCTTAGATATTCACCACAGGGTGAGGTAGGCTACATCAAATTATGTTTTCAATCGGCAATAACAAGCCCATCAGTCAGTATTTGGAATTCGGGCTGAAGGGGTAATTTGTAACACGTGCTGTGTGTCTTCCTGCAAGTCTAAATATCCGTGACTTGGAAAACGGGATGGCATTTATGACGCGAATTTCAAGCGAAACAAGTCATGTGACTTCCAGCGCACCGAACGTCGCATAGCGGTGAGACGACGTGTCTGAACTCCTGTTGAAGTAAAAGACGCTACAGGGATGCGAGTTTAACATCACGGCCGATAACTTTAACCGTTGTGGTTCGGTAGAGACCCGTGTTTTTTTGGGGGGGGGGGTTGTTGTAGACACCGAAAAAAAAAGACACGATCATATCAATACGCGCCCGTCTGTCTGTGTCAAAGTCCAAACTCCGCTCCACTGCAGCCGGACACGGCGTCCATCTATGAACGGGCGCTGCAATCGCACCCAGAAGGTCAAGTTTGTTCAAAGTCACGGCGCTGAATCGATCCGCAGACCCGGGTTCACGATTCATCCTGCCCCTCTCTCTCTCTCTCTCTCTCGTTTTCAGATTACGTGTATTTTGAGAATTCCTCCAGCAACCCCTACCTGATCCGC
>NC_140270.1:517491-529182 GCF_949987555.1 Borostomias antarcticus
GGAGGGAGGGAGGGAGGGAGGGGGGTGGGGCGGGAGGGGTTAACAGAAAGAGGTGTGGCCTTAGGTCCCGTCCCGCTCGCTGACTCACAGGGTTTCCTGCGGAGGAGAGCAGGGGCGGAGTCTGGAGAGATGTGGAGATGTGGTCCGGCCCCCCCTCCCCTCCCCCCACGCCACCTCTCGCAAATTACTCACCCGGCTGAAATTAGGAATGCGCAATCTAGTGGTAGAAGCATATGACACCGGGCCCGTTCGGTTTTTATCTCATCATGGCCGTGCGAGGGGGAAATAAGGACTTTTGTCTTCATGCTATTTAATTCAACCATGTCAGGCCAGATATTCTGCAATGATTAGTTTTAATTTGACTGTAAACCCTTGTTATAGTGGGTCACCCGCACGAATAGAACAGAACACTTTATAGTTCGTCTCGAGGGGAAATTATTTTTCATTTGGTACGGCTATAAAGGTTGTAAAATTAAAAAATAAAACGGAACAAGGAAAAAGGCATCGAGCTTCTGCTCTCTGTTCTTGCGATGTACTTTGTTAATGATTCTGGGCGTGCATATCTCATCATATCTCATCATATCTCATCATATCTCTCCCAGTCCGCCAGTATTGTACGGCGTACATTGAAACCGTGTGACGCAACTGCACTGGAATCAGATGTAAACAAATATTTGTATAGTTTGAATGATATTGAATTTAATTGTAATGTGTGTGCGTGTGTGTGTGTGTGTGTGTGTGTGCGCGTGTGTGTAACAGGAGACTTTGAGGAGGAGTCCAAGCAGCCCGCGGTGTCGGAGCAGCAGAAGCACCAGCTGAAACACAGAGAACTCTTCCTCTCTCGACAGTTCGAGTCTCTCCCCGCTACGCACATACGGTAAGGCTGGCCCTGCCTTTTGCTTTGTCTCGTGTGTGTGTGTGTGTGTGTGTGTGTGCGCGCGTCGTGTGTGTGTCCTGAGGCGTCGAACCACCACAGTGCAGCGGCAACCGCCAACAAGGGTGCCGTTTAACAGCCGTGACCAGGGATGTGGTGTCAGGGAGTGACACGCACAGTTGACTCCAAATCACCTGAAAAACGACCCCCTGTGCGATCCCCGTCCCCCCCCACCCCCCCAGCCGTGAAGCCACCCATGTGTTCAAACTGTCCCCATGGAAGAAATCGCCTCCACAATAAACCCCCCTCCCTTCAGAACCACGGCAGTGTGGAGCTCTAGTTGAGCTGTTTGCTTTTTTCCCCCCAACTTTCTTTTTATTCAGAGAAAGATAGAGATGACCGATTCACAAAAACAATAAGTTTCAATTTTTCAGAACAAAAACCAAATCCCCACCCCACAAAGTCCCAAATACTGCATCCCAGCATGGTGGGTATAAGTAAGTCAATAAATAAAATAAAAATAATAATAATAACAATCATGATCGTGCACATGAGAACCCCTGATTGCTCCCGGGGGGCCAAACAAATTTTTGTCACGCAGTAAACTCTAATTTTATCACAAGATTTAATTACAGAAGAAACATCAACTGTGCACTTATTCTTCAGCATGTATTCTATCGAAAATCACTCACAAACAGCATCTTATTAAAACGGTTTGATTTGGTTTACTGCACCGCGGAACCAAGCCACACACCAATCAGCTTTCACGGACGCACACAGCGACACACTACAACGGCACAACACACAACCCATCCTGTTGGTGTGTCTTTGACAAGCACTGTTACCTTAACAAGTGTATTGGTCACTGACGGTCACTGGAGTTTGTCAGTAATGGCGCTGGTTTGAAGACGCTGTGTCAGCAGTGCATCAAACAGCATGTCGCTGTGTTCAGGTTGAACATCACTGGGGACACCGTCTACAGAACTTGTAAACGGAGATGAGGTTGTGAGCTTTTCAGGTCCAACTGCTTTGAAGACTTCAAATCGCCTGGAAAACTCGCCATGGCTGCATGTCTGTTGAATAAACTCACCATACCTTCAACATGGCTGCATGTCTGTTGAATAAACTCACCATACAACGCCTTCAACATGGCTGCATGTCTGAATAAACTCACCATACAACGCCTTCAACATGGCTGCATGTCTGAATAAACTCACCATACAACGCCTTCAACATGGCTGCATGTCTGAATTAACTCGCCATACGACGCCTTCAACATGGCTGCATGTCTGAATAAACTCACCATACAACGCCTTCAACATGGCTGCATGTCTGAATAAACTCACCATACAACGCCTTCAACATGGCTGCATGTCTGAATTAACTCACCATACAACGCCTTCAACATGGCTGCATGTCTGAATAAACTCACCATACCTTCAACATGGCTGCATGTCTGAATAAACTCACCATACCTTCAACATGGCTGCATGTCTGAATAAACTCACCATACCTTCAACATGGCTGCATGTCTGTTGAGTTGATCAGCAGACGGAGGTCTATTCTTTCAGTGTGTGGTGTGTGAAGATGTGAGTGTGTGTGAGTGTTTGAAGGTGTGTGTGTGAGTGTGTTTGAAGGTGTGTGTGTGTCGAGAGAGTAGCAGCAGCATGAAGGCCTTGACCAGAATGCATCTCATGTGCAAAGAGACCCTTTTCTCGACATTTTGAATTCTCTTCATTCTCGAGGGGGCGGCGGTTACGTCAAACGTTAAACCGGCCAGCCGGTCTGCGCGCCGGTTAGCCCACGGATATTCTTTCCTTTCGTCTTACAGAACTACCGAATCTCTCATTCCAGGTCCCAGGCCGAGCCAGCTGCCAGCTGTGCGGTCGCTCGCCTCGCCCAGATCTGCTCGTTCGGTCTCATGTTCCTCCACCAGCGCGACAAATTGCTTGTGATCTAATGCTCCGGCCCTAATGAAGTTTGCTACTTTCGCAACGGCGCACGGTCCATTTCCAGCACCGACTTGCTTGGCAGCTCTTTGGCGAACGATAGGCTACAATGCAACAAAAATACTAGTTTCTGTTCTGGGTTCATCTCGGCCACTTTATCTTGCGTCCTCTTCAGAAGGCCGACTTTGTCCCCTTGTGAAATCGGGACACCCGTCAGTCGTAACAGCGACTAACCTTTCCCACTGCAGTCTTCGGCTGTGCATATGAATTTACCTCAGCCAATAAATCAGTTAAATTTCTTTTTGTTGTTGTTGTTCCTTTCATTGATTGCATGGGAACCAGGTTCCTCCGTAGATTCAAAGTCTTTAGTTATCGAGCAGTGACTGTTCTTACGACGGACGGAAGTACCAATTTCAAGACTTTTTCGCCGTAAATCCTAACGTTTCAAAGAAGCAGGCGGGAGTCGGCAGTCCGAATCGTGCCGTGCCGGGGGTATTTTGGCCATAAGACAGAACACACAAACTGCTCTCTGGGAACAGACACACGAGGTCAAGGGGCAGAGACACCGGGAAGAGAGACAGAACAGGAAACACAGACCCTTTTTAATAAGCAGGGCCAACTCCCCCCCCCCTGGCAATTCCACCAATTAGGACCCCTGTCCTTGTCAGGATACCTTCTATTAGGGTTAGGGTTCAGGTTAGCGACAGGGCTGGTTAGGATCTGAAAGCGAGAGTTTCCCCAAGCTTCAGCGCTGTAAGAATAGTCATCTATTCTTACGGCCGTCATTGTGAGGCTGTAGATAGGGGTGTCATGAGAACGTCTAGCTCAGAAGACCTAATTAGATGGATTCCGCTCGGTTCTCGTCCAAGGCCGCGGAGAAGAAATTGAAAGTCTAGTTTTGCTTTTCAGTGGTAGCTCCAGATATCCCCCCCCGATGACCTCAGGGCGCCTTCGCCTTGAAAGGGCGCCGATGTTGAAAGACCGTCCCCCAGGAAGGGTATTGCCACCGAGTCCTCCAGGCACTCTTTGATAAATCTCCCATTAGAAAAATGTCTCGCTCCTTTTGGCTATTTTGCGAGCGTACGTGTAATTGGTTATTATATACACATCTCCTTCCTTCGTTGTATGACGCTTTTGTAAAAAACGCCCCCAAGACATCCCGTCGGTTTCAGACATCGCTCGGCTGACGTCAACGTCGACCGTGACGGGACGAAGGCGTGCGCACTCGCCACGTACGAGAGTTTCAAGATCAAAGCCGATTCGGGTCGATTCATTTTTATCGTTGTTGTTTAAAAAAAAAAAAAACTACGGTGTGGTTCGTCGTAGACCTCCGGGCCGGGCGGAGCCGTTACGAGGGCGGGGTTCTGGCCCGCGTGGCCGCGCCCGGTTCTGCCCCGAGACGGAGCTGGCAAGTGCGCGCGACACGGAACCCGGTTGCTCTCCGAATGACCCCGTCTCTCTCCGCTGTGTCCTTTGTTCTCTCCCAGGGGGAAGTGCAACGTAACACTCCTGAACGAGACAGACGTCCTGGCAGGCTACCTGGAAAAAGAGGTGAGCGACCGTCGTGTGCGCCGGCCGGACGAGTAGGTATGTCCGGTGTGTGTCCCCCCCACCCCCCGCGTCCCCGTCTTAACGCCCGTCTGTCCCCCCCCGTGGTTCTCCAGGACTGCTTCTTCTACTCGCTGGTGTTCGACCCGGTCCAGAAGACCCTACTGGCCGACCAAGGGGAGATCCGGGTGGGATCCAAGTACCAGGCCGAGATCCCGGACAAGCTGGCCGAAGGTGGGCGGGACCGCCGGACGATGAGGGGAGGGGGGGGGGTTCGTCAATGGTCAGGTTGGGGCTTTAGTCAAAAGGTTTAGGTTAGAGTAAGCGTGAGGGTCAGGGGGTCGGGTTTTAGGTGAGGGACCTTCCAAGGATCCCAGTTGAACGCTTCCGCAGGTCTGGGGTTGGGGGGGGGGGGTCGTCGGGTGAACTCTGACCTTTACACAATCAACCTTAAGCACAGCCAGCCAACCTATCGGGTTACGCCTCCCGACTGCACGCCCAGTACACACACACACACCCTGTCCAAAAGATGGCACCACACGCACGCCTCTCTCCCAAAGCGCTGACGTCGGCGTGCGAGCGTCGGGTCTCTGTCACAGAGCCTCGGGCCGCGTGACCGTGAGGCTCGTACGGAAGCACAGCTGGAGGTCTGGAGATGGGGAACCTCTCTGACTGGACTGGACCAGACTTTTTGCCTCAAGTCTGTCCCCTGCAGGCTTCCGTACGAGCCCTGCGGTTCAGACACGCAATCCTCCCCCTCTCTCTCTCTCTCTCTCTCTCGCTCTCTCTCTCATTTCTCCTCCTCCCTCTCTCTCTCTCTCGCTCTCTCATTTCTCCTCTCTCTCTCCCCCCCTTTTCCCTATCTCTCTCCTCCCTCTCTCTCTCCCCCCCTCCTCCTCCCTCTCTTCCTCCTTTCGTCTCTGATCTCCTCCTCACTCTTCCTCTCTGTCCTCCGTATCCTGCTGTCGTCTTTCGCTGTCTGTCCGTCAGCCCCCCCACACACACACACGCGCACACACACACACACACACTGTCAGTCTCCGTCAACCCTCTCCACACACACACACACACACACACACACACACACACACACACACACACACACACACACACACACGCTCTCTCCTAAGTGCCGGCCTGTCTCTGTCCCCTCCCCAGGTGAATCAGACACCCGCGTACAGGAGAAGCTCGAGACCAAGGTGTGGGACCCCGACAACCAGCTCAAAGACCCCCAGATCGACCAGTTCCTGGTGGTGGCGCGGTAAGGCCCTCCCTTTTTCCTCACTCTCCGGCCCCCCACTTCCCAACCCACTCAGTTACCCCGGTTACACCGTCACCCTGGCCCCTGTTGCCATGGCGACGCCGCCGGCCCGTCAGCCGTCGGCGAATGTGTGAGCTCGGGGGGCAGATGTCCACTTGGGTGGCGCGAAACGGGTCACCCCCCCCCCCCCGAGTGTCCCTGTCCCTCTCTCAGATCTCCTTGATCTTCTGTCACCACAGACAATAAAGTTTTCTGAATTTGAATCTCTGTCGGCGGTGAATGATTGACTGACAGTTCGTTCAACACATGCCTCCCCCGAAGTCTTTTTTGGAGGGAAGGGAACACCTCATGTATCCAGAGGATCCCTGGGCCGCTTGTGTCAGGCTAGAGCGCCATCTAGAGGCGGCACGGTGGAACAGCGCCGCTCGCCTGAGTCACAACTGCATGTGTCTTCTCAGAGCTGCTTCAGCACGGGGCTGAAATAGGGCAGATAATCACAGTAGCTTTTCCACGCTTCGCTCCAACGCTTAGGAGGAGTTGGTCGTTCAGATTCCCATGTCATTACTGGTTATAATAATGATGATGAGGGTGATGATGGTGGTGATGATGATGATGGTGGTGGTGATGATGATGATGATGATGATGATGATAGTGATGATGATAGTGATGATGATGATGGTGGTGGTGATGATGGCGGTGGTGATGATGATGATGATGATGGTGATGATGGCGGGTGGTTGCAGGGCGGTGGGGACGTTCGCCCGGGCGCTGGACTGCAGCAGCTCCATCCGCCAGCCCAGCCTCCACATGAGCGCCGCCGCCGCCTCCAGAGACATCACACTGGTGAGACACACACACACTCACACACACACACGGTCACACACACGGTCACACACTCACACACACTCACGCACACTCGCTCACACACACACACTCTCGCTCACACACTCGCTCACACACACACACACACGATCACACGCACACACACACACTCGCACACACACTCGCTCACACACACATTCACACACACACACACACACACACACACACTCGCTCACACACACACACACACACTCACACACATTCACACACGCACTAGATACACATTCACACGCGCGAGTCAAGCCGAGTTTATTGGTCACACACAAGTACAGAGAGCAGTGAGAGACCTCACACCAGTGAAAGGTTTCCCTTCCTAGATCATCACACTGAGCAACGTGGAGGTGAAGAAAAGAAAAGAGGATGGAAGTAGCGGTGCAATATATCACTAATAAAGGAGTAGCAGAGCAATATATCACTAATAAAGGAGTAGCAGCAACGTATACAGTAGCTAACGCCGGGCTCAGACTACAGGATTTTTGGGCCGATTTATCCCCGATTCACCCCTCCCGACAATCGGAGAAATCTGGTCTGGAACGTTGGTCGGGGGCCGACGATCGGTCCAGATGATCTTGTAATGTGAGGGGTTTACAGATCCAATCTTTTACCTCCCGATCGGCTCGCACACCCATCGGGGCGGCCCCCGATAATATCAAACAAGTTTGATATTTAAGATTATTACGTCCCGACTTTACAAGCGAGACGGCGAGACCAGTGGTTCGTTGCTCCCTCGGGCACGATAAGATCCTGTAGTGTGTGATGAGACGCTATTTTCAAATCTCGCTGTGTGTGCTTGTTTAAGATGCGCAAGGAGAATATCTTCAGATTCTCCTTATGTGCGTGATGTAACCCGATTTCGAAATTGGTTAGGATTTTAAATATCCTGAAGTGTGAACCCGGCATAAGTCTATAGCTAAATGCAGGATAGGAGTTCTATACATGAAGGAACGTGGATGTGTCGGAGGGGTGTAGGTCGGGCGGAGATTTTTTACTCTGCTGCACCAATGGTTCTTGGCACTACTTTTAATACCGCTGGAAAGACTGTTTATCCCCCTTTTAAAATGGTGCCCCGTTTTTAAGGAACATGCATTTATGGGACGAGCAGCACAGCTGAAAAACGTGACGAATGTTCTCTGCCGACGCCAAACGGATGATTCTGCCGTTGCTGTCGACCGGTTTGGTGGATTGGATGATTGGAGTCTATCGGTAACGAGGAAGAAACGAGACATTGGTCATTTTAATTGACAGTTTATTCGTTGAACATAACAGTAGAGTCAGAAGCCTCGGGAGGGACAGCCTGGCGCCTCCTGGCACCTCCTCCTCCTCCTGCTGGTGACCAGCCTGTCACCTCCTCCTCATGCTGGGTCACCAACCTGGGCACACGCGGCGCCGGCGTGCCACCCCATTCCTTTACCAGGATTAGTCGCAGGTTAGCCAACGCGACGGGGACCGTGTTGGTCACGGGAGCACGAACGTCACACCCGCGCCGATCCCACCGGCGTTCAGTTGGGTTGAGGTCAGGAGCGTTGGCGCTCTCTCACTCTCTCTGCTCCCCGAGTCTATAAACCCCTCGGTTCGGTTCCAGGTTCGGTTCCTCGTTACTAATCGACTTCAATCATCCAATCAAGAGTCAAGTAAAACCGCAGAATCAGCTGTTTGGCGTCGGCAGAGGGACATTTTTCAAGGGGTCACCCTCCATAATCAGCTGCTCGTCCCATAAATGCATGTTCCTTACAAATGTGGGATTTAAAAGGGGAATAAACAAGCTTTCTAGCGGTATAAAATTAATTGCCAAGAAGCATTGTTACAACAGAGTAAAAATCTACTAAACACACATTTCCGGACATTAGGTTTTATGTTTATATTGGTATAAATATTCATCTCTCGGATATGTTTTGATAGATGTCTTGACACACACACACACACACACACACAGGTGGCACGGCCACTTAAGCACGCGCAGTGACACGACAAACCACCGCGTGGCGATACAACGTTCGACAAACCAGCTACTCACAACGACCCCCCTCGAAACCCCCCTTCCCCCCCCCACGCCCCCCGCCCCTCCCCTCCCCAGTTCCACGCCATGGACACGCTGCAGAAGAACGGCTACGACCTGGCCAAGGCCATGTCCACGCTGGTGCCCCAGGGCGGGCCGGTGCTGTGCCGCGACGAGATGGAGGAGTGGAGTGCGTCGGAGGCCATGCTGTTCGAGGAGGCGCTGGAGAAGTACGGCAAGGACTTCAACGACATCCGCCAGGACTTCGTGAGTGGGGCACACACACACACACACACACACACACACGGTCTCACCAGTCGCTCGGGAATGTTCGGTCCCCTGTGGAACAGCTTTCCTCTGCGACGGAGAACCCGTTCTCCCCGCAGACCTGATGGGTTCTTGTGTTCTCTGACGTTCTCTTGAGAGATTGATTGGTTTCTCCGTTCTTTCTCCCCAGTTGTCCTGGAAGTCTTTAGCCAGCGTGGTTCAGTTCTACTACATGTGGAAGACTACTGACCGCTACATCCAGCAGGTAACGACGCGCACACACACACACACTCACACACACACACGTACACAAACACACACACACACACACACACATACACACACACACACACACACACACACACACACGTACACAAACACACACACCCTACCTGTTCTTATCCTATTTGTTTTTTTGTTAATCGTTATTTCCCTTCTCTCTCTCTCCCTCTCCCTCCCTCCCTCCCTCTCTCTCTCTCTCTCTCTCCCTCTCCCTCCCTCCCTCTCTCTGTCTCTCTCTCCCCCTCCCTCCCTCTCCCTCCCTCTCTCTCTCTCCCCCTCCCTCTCTCTCTCTCTCCCTCTCTCTCTCTCTCTCTCTCTCTCTCTCTCCCTCTCCCCCCCTCTCTCTCTCTCTCCCTCTCTCTCTCAGAAACGACTAAAGGCAGCGGAGGCGGACAGTAAGCTGAAGCAGGTGTACATCCCCACCTAGTGAGTACGGCCCTGAACTGCAGCTCTCTGCTGCTCCTCCAGGTAGAGCGGGTCGTCGGTTCGAATCCCGGGCTCCTCCCGTCCACACGTCGACAGGGGCACGACACCGAACCCCAAACTGCTCCCAATGAGCAGGCTAGCACCTTGCATTGGGGCGTCAATGAATGGATGAATGAGTATAGAATGTATAAGTGCAGTCCGTTCACCGGTTCCATTCACGTGTTCCCCTCCCTCTCTCTCCTCCTCCCTCCCCCCCTCCTCTCTCTCCTCCTCCCCCCCCTCTCTCTCTCCTCCTCCCTCCCCTCCTCTCTCCCTCCTCCCTCCCCCCTCCTCTCTCTCTCCTCCTCCCTCCCCCCCCCACCTCTCTCCTCCTCCCTCCCCCCCTCTCTCTCTCCTCCTCCCTCCCCCCTCTCTCTCCTCCTCCCCCCCCCCTCCTCCTCCTCCTCCCCTCCTCCCTCCTCCCTCCCCCCCCCCCCTCCTCCCCTCCTCCTCCCTCCCTCCTCCTCTCTCCTCCTCCCTCCCCTCCCTCACTCTCCTCCTCCCTCCCCCCCCTCCTCCTCCCTCCACCCTCTCCTCCTCCCCCCCTCCTCTCTCTCCTACCCCCCTCCTCCTCTCTCTCTCCTCCTCCCCTCCCCCCCCTCTCTCTCTCCTCCTCCCTCCCCCCCTCTCTCTCTCCTCCTCCCTCCCCTCCCCTCTCTCCCCCCCCCCCTCCCCCTCCTCCCCCCCTCCCCCCCTCCCCCCCCTCTCTCCTCCTCCTCCCTCCCCCCTCTCTCACCTCCTCCCTCCTCCTCTCTCTCTCCTCCTCCCTCCCCCCCCCTCTCTCCCCCCTCCCTCCTCCCCCCTCCTCTCCCCCCCTCCCTCCTCCCCCCTCTCTCTCCTCCCTCCCCCTCCTCCTCCTCCCTCCCTCCTCCTCTCTCTCTCCGCCTCCCTCCCCTCCTCCCCTCCCTCTCCTCCTCCTCCCTCCCTCCTCTCCTCCTCCTCCTCCTCCTCTCCTCCTCCCTCCCCTCCACTCCTCTCCTCCTCCCTCCCTCCTCTCTCTCCTCCTCCCTCCCCTCCTCTCCTCCTCCTCCCTCCCTCCCCTCCTCTCTCCTCCTCCCTCCCCCCCTCTCTCTCTCCTCCCTCCCCCCCTCTCTCTCTCCTCCTCCCTCCCCCCCTCTCTCTCCTCCTCCCTCCCCCCCTCCTCCTCCTCTCTCCTCCTCCCTCCCTCCTCTCTCTCTCCTCCCCCCCCCTCCTCTCTCCTCCTCCCTCCCCCCCTCTCTCTCTCCTCCTCCCTCCCCCCCCTCTCTCCTCCTCCTCCCTCCCCTCCCCCCTCTCTCCCCCCCTCCCTCCTCCCCCCTCCTCCCCCCTCCCTCCTCCTCCTCCTCTCCTCCCCCCCTCTCTCTCCTCCTCCCTCCTCCTCTCTCTCTCCTCCTCCCTCCCCCCCCTCTCTCCTCCTCCTTCCCCCCCTCTCTCCTCCTCCCTCCCCCCCCCTCTCTCTCCTCCTCCCTCCCCCCCCTCTCTCTCTCCGCCTCCCTCCCCTCCTCCCTCTCTCCTCCTCCTTCCCCCCCCCTCTCTCTCTCCTCCCTCCCCTCCTCTCTCTCCTCCTCCCCTCCTCTCCCCCTCTCTCTCTCCTCTCCCTCCTCCCCTCTCTCTCCTCCCTCCCTCCTCTCTCCTCCCTCCCCCTCCTCTCTCTCTCCTCCTCCCTCCCTCCTCTCTCTCCTCCTCCCTCCCACCCTCTCTCTCCTCCTCCTCCCTCTCATCCTCCTCCCTCCCCCCCCTCTCTCTCTCCTCCCTCCCCTCCTCTCTCTCTCCTCCTCCCTCCCCCTCTCTCTCTCCTCCTCCCTCCCCCTCTCTCTCTCCTCCTCCTCCCACCCTCTCTCTCTCCTCCTCCCCCCCTCCTCTCTCTCCTCCTCCCTCCCCTCCTCTCTCCTCCTCCCCTCCCCCCTCTCTCTCCTCCCTCCCCTCCTCTCTCCTCCTCCCTCCCCTCCCCTCTCTCTCCTCCTACCCCCCCCCCTGTCTCTCTCCTCCTCCCTCCTCCCCTCCTCTCTCTCCTCCTCCCTCCCCCCCCTCTCTCTCCTCCTCCCCCCCCCCCCTCTCTCTCTCCTCCTCCCTCCCCCTCTCTCTCTCCTCCTCCCTCCCCCCCTCTCTCTCCTCCTCCCTCCCCCTCTCTCTCTCCTCCTCCCTCCCCCCCTCTCTCTCCTCCTCCCTCCCCTCCTCCAGCACCAAG
>NC_140270.1:529382-536882 GCF_949987555.1 Borostomias antarcticus
TCATCACATCACACCCCTCCCTCCCTCTCTCGAGACTGCAGTGCTCCAGACAAAGACACACTCTGATACACGCACACACACACACACACACACACACACACACACACACCTCAAAATGGATGCACAACCGCCAGTGCCAGGGAATGCGGTGCGTTTGGCTGTACCTGGCGATGACGGGCGCAGGGGGCGGAGCTAGAACGGAGGTATAGTCAGCCTGTACACTTCAGCACCGGTCGCTTCTACTAGTGATCTGTAGAGTTGAATAGGGCCCAAGAGAGAGTGTGTGTGTGTGTTTGTGTGTGTGTGTGTGTGTGTGTGTGTGTGTGTTGGCAGTCAGCCCCCTGACTGTGTGGTCAGGTATCCCAGCCTCCCTGGGGGTTCGCTGGTGAACACACACACACACACACACACACACACACACCTCCAACTGGCTGGGACCAGCAAAGCCGAGAGAGAGAAAGAGAGAGAGAGAAAGAGAGAGAGAGAGAGAGAAAGAGAGAGGCTGAGAATCGACTGTGCAAATGGACTCAACTCGGAGGAGTTGTTAGAAGTGTCCCCCGAAGTCCCGAGCAGACCTTAGGGACTAAGTCTGGCCATCTACACACGGCCTCCTCCTACGCCTGCTCTGCCCCCCCCAACCCTACCCACCATCCCCCTGCTCCTGCCCCCCCCCAACCCTACCCACCCCCCCCTGCCCCGGCCCGAAACGCCCTTCCCTCCGCCTTGGCGCTGTCCTGTTATACAAGACCTGGGCTTCTCTTCCTCTCTCTCTCTCTCCCTCCTTTTCCTCCAGTTCCCTCTTCCTCCTCATCCTCCTCCTCCTCTCCCAGAGTCCCCCCCCCCCCCCACGCCCGCGTGCTTATCCTCGGGCCCAGGCCGACACGCCGCACAGAACAAAAGGCCCTTGATGTGTCCCACAGGGCCGCGGCGCGCGAGGGGGTTAACTCTGACTTGCCTTGTGTCTTTGTCAGAAGAAAGTGTGTGTGTGTGTGTGGGGGGGGGGGGGGGGAAGCGTTACTGCGCGTGTGTGCGCCTTGAGTTGCCCGTCTGTCCCTCTCTGTGTGTGCGCGTTTATTTTAATGTGTGTGTGTGTGCTTGGGAGGGGGGGGGGGGAGGGGGTGGCGGGGGGGATACATGATGGGGGGATGGGCGCCTCAGGTTCGGTGTACAGGGTTTCCTACTTTGTCTGGCAGGGACTCGCTGGACAAGGGGAGGGAGGGGGAGGAGGAGGGAGGGAGGGGGGTGGGGCAGGAGGGGTTAACAGAAAGAGGTGTGGCCTTAGGTCCCGTCCCCCTCGCTGACTCACAGGGTTTCCTGCGGAGGAGAGCAGGGGCGGAGTCTGGAGAGATGTGGAGATGTGGTCCGGCCCCCCCCCTCCCCTCCCCCCACGCCACCTCTCGCAAATTACTCACCCGGCTGAAATTAGGAATGCGCAATCTAGCGGTAGAAGCATATGACACCGGGCCCGTTCGGTTTTTATCTCATCATGGCCGTGCGAGGGGGAAATAAGGACTTTTGTCTTCATGCTATTTAATTCCACCATTTCAGGCAGATATGAAATGATTAGTTTTAATTTGACTGTAAACCCTTGTTATAGTGGGTCACCCGCACAAATAGAACAGAACACTTTATAGTTCGTCTCGAGGGGAAATTATTTTTCATTTGGTACGGCTATAAAGGTTGTAAAATTAAAAAATAAAACGGAACAAGGAAAAAGGCATCGAGCTTCTGCTCTCTGTTCTTGCAATGTACTTTGTTAATGATTATGCGCGTGCATATCTCATCATATCTCATCATATCTCATCATATCTCATATCTCTCCCAGTCCGCCAGTATTGTACGCCGTACATTGAAACTGTGTGACGCAACAGCACTAGAATTAATGTAAACAAATATTTGTATAGTTTGAATGATATTGAATTTAATTGTAATGTGTGTGCGTGCGCGTGTGTGTGTGTGTGCGTGCGTGTGTGTGTGTAACAGGAGACTTTGAGGAGGAGTCCAAGCAGCCCGCGGTGTCGGAGCAGCAGAAGCACCAGCTGAAACACAGAGAACTCTTCCTCTCTCGACAGTTCGAGTCTCTCCCCGCTACGCACATACGGTAAGGCTGGCCCTGCCTTTTGCTTTGTCTCGTGTGTGTGTGTGTGTGTGTGCGCGTCGTGTGTGTGTCCTGAGGCGTCGAACCACCACAGTGCAGCAGCAACCGCCGACAAGGGTGCCGTTTAACAGCCGTGACCAGGGATGTGGTGTCAGGGAGTGACACGCACAGTTGACTCCAAATCACCTGAAAAACGACCCCCTGTGCGACCCCCGCCCCCCCACCCCCCCAGCCGTGAAGCCACCCATGTGTTCAAACTGTCCCCATGGAAGGAACCGCCTCCACAATAACCCCCCTCACTTCAGAACCACGGCAGTGTGGAGCTCTAGTTGAGATGTTTGCTTTTTTCCCCCCAACTTTCTTTTTATTCAGAGAAAGATAGAGATGACCGATTCACAAAAACAATACTTTTCAATTTTTCAGAACAAAAACCCAACCCCCACCCCACAAAGTCCCAAATAGTGCATCCCAGCATGGGGGGTGTAAGTAAGTCAATAAATAAAATAAAAAAAAATAATAATAACAATCATGATAGATAATAATAGCAATAGACGGGTATTAATAAGTAAACAAAAAGACAATGTAATAAGTTTCTAAGCGAGGATAAATGAGGGGGTGCACATGAGAACCCCTGATTGCTCCCGGGGGGCCAAACAAATTTTTGTCACGCAGTAAACTCTAATTTTATCACAAGATTTAATTACAGAAAACATCAACTGTGCACTTATTCTTCAGCATGTATTCTATCGAAAATCACTCGCAAACAGCATCTTATTAAAACGGTTTGATTTGGTTTACTGCACCGCGGAACCAAGCCACACACCAATCAGCTTTCACGGACGCACACAGCGACACACAACAACAGCACAACACACAACACATCCTGTTGGTGTATCTTTGACAAGCACTGTTACCTTAACAAGTGTATTGGTCACTGACGGTCACTGGAGTTTGTCAGTAATGGCGCTGGTTCGAAGACCCTGTGCGTCCCTCTGTGTTCAGGTTGAACATCACTGGGGACACCGTCTACAGAACTTGTAAACAGAGAGGAGGTTGTGCGCTTTTCATGTCCAACTGCTTCGAAGACTTCAAATCGCCTGGAAAACTCACCGTGGCTGCATGTCTGTTGAATAAACTCACCATACAACGCCTTCAACATGGCTGCATGTCTGAATAAACTCACCATACAACGCCTTCAACATGGCTGCATGTCTGAATAAACTCACCATACAACGCCTTCAACATGGCTGCATGTCTGAATAAACTCACCATACAACGCCTTCAACATGGCTGCATGTCTGAATAAACTCACCATACAACGCCTTCAACATGGCTGCATGTCTGTTGAGTTGATCAGCAGACGGAGGTCTATTCTTTCAGTGTGTGGTGTGTGAAGATGTGTGAGTGTGTGTGTGAAGGTGTGTGTGTCGAGAGAGAAGCAGCAGCTCGAAGGCTTTGACCAGACTGCATCTCATGTGCAAAGAGACCCTTTCATCGACATTTTGAATTCTGTTCATTCTCGAGGGGGGGCGGTTACGTCAAACCGGCCAGCCGGTCTGTGCGCCGGTTAGCCCACGGATATTCTTTCCTTTCGTCTGACAGAACTTACCGAATCTCTCATTCCAGGTCCCAGGCCGAGCCAGCTGCCAGCTGTGCGGTCGCTCGCCTCGCCCAGATCTGCTCGTTCGGTCTCATGTTCCTCCACCAGCGCGACAAATTGCTTGTGATCTAATGCTCCGGCCCTAATGAAGTTTGCTACTTTCGCAACGGCGCACGGTCCATTTCCAGCGCCGACTTGCTTGGCAGCTCTTTGGCGAACGATAGGCTACAATCCAAAAATACCAGTTTCTGTTCTGGGTTCATCTCGGCCACTTTATCTTGCGTCCTCTTCAGAAGGCCGACATTGTCCCCTTGTGAAATCGCGACACCCGTCAGTTGTAACAGCGACTAACCTTTCCCACCGTAGTCCTCAGCTGTGCATGCATATGAATTTACCTCAGATAATAAATCAGTTAAATTTGCTTTTCGTTGTTGTTGTCCCTATCATTGATTGCATGGGAACCAGGTTCCTCTGTAGATTCAAAGTCTTTAGTTATTGGGCGGTAACTGTTCTTACGACGGCCGGAAGTACCAACTTCAAGACTTTTTCGCTGTAAATCCTAACGTTTCAAAGAAGCAGGCGGGAGTCAGCAGTCAGAATCGTGCCGTGTCGGGGGTATTTTGGCCATAAGACAGAACGCACGAGGGCAAGGGGCAGAGACACCGGGAAGAGAGAGAGAACAGGAAACACGGACCCTTTTTAATAAGCAGGGCCAACTCCCCCCTCCCCCCCCTGGCAATTCCACCAATTAGGACCCCTGTCCTTGCCCGGATCGCTGCTGTACCTTTTATTAGGGTTAGGGTTCAGGTTAGCGACAGGGCTGGTTAGGATTTTAAAGCGAGAGTTTCCCCAAGCTTCAGCGCTGTAAGAATAGTCATCTATTCTTACGGCCGTCATTGTGAGGCTGTAGATAGGGGTGTCATGAGAACGTCTAGCTCAGAAGACTCATTAGATAGATTCCGCTCGGCTCTAGTCCAAGGCCACGGAGAAGAAATTGAAAGTCTAGTTTTGCTTTTCAGTGGTAGCTCCAGATATCCCCCCCGATGACCTCGGGGCGCCTTCGCCTTGAAAGGGCGCCGATGTTGAAAGACCGTCCCCCAGGAAGGGTATTGCCACCGAGTCCTCCAGGCACTCTTTGATAAATCTCCCATTAGAAAAATGTCTCGCTCCTTTTGGCTATTTTGCGAGCGTACGTGTAATTGGTTATTATATACACATCTCCTTCCTTCGTTGTATGACGCTTTTGTAAAAAACGCCCCCAAGACATCCCGTCGGCTTCAGACATCGCTCGCCTGACGTCAACGTCGACCGTGACGGGACGAAGGCGTGCGCACTCGCCACGTACAAGAGTTTCAAGATCAAAGCCGATTCGGGTCGATTAATATTTATCGTTTTTTTTGTTCAAACCTACGGTGTGGTTCGTCTTAGACGTCCGGGTGGGGCAGAGCCGTTACGAGGGCGGGTTCTGGCCCTCATGGCCGCGCCCGGTTCTGCCCCGAGACGGAGCTGGCAAGTGCGCGCGACACGGAACCCGGTTGCTCTCCGAATGACCCCGTCTCTCTCCGCTGTGTCCTTTGTTCTCTCCCAGGGGGAAGTGCAACGTAACACTCCTGAACGAGACAGACGTCCTGGCAGGCTACCTGGAAAAAGAGGTGAGCGACCGTCGTGTGCGCCGGCCGGACGAGTAGGTGTGTCCGGTGTGTCCCCCCCCCCCCACCCCCCGCGTCCCCGTCTTAACGCCCGTCTGTCCCCCCCCCGTGGTTCTCCAGGACTGCTTCTTCTACTCGCTGGTGTTCGACCCGGTCCAGAAGACCCTGCTTGCCGACCAGGGGGAGATCCGGGTGGGATCCAAGTACCAGGCCGAGATCCCGGACAAGCTGGCCGAAGGTGGGCGGGACCGCCGGACGATGAGGGGAGGGGGTGGTCAATGGTCAGGTTGGGGCTTTAGTCAAAAGGTTTAGGTTAGAGTAAGCGTGAGGGTCAGGGGGGTCGGGTTTTTAGGTCAGGGACCTTCCAAGGATCCCAGTTGAACACTTCCGCAGGTCTGGGGTTGGGGGGGGGGGGTCGTCGGGTGAACTCTGACCTTTACACAATCAACCGTAAGCACAGCCAGCCAACCTATCGGGTTACGCCTCCCGACTGCACGCCCAGTACACACACACACACACACCCTGTCCAAAAGATGGCACCACACGCACGCCTCTCTCCCAAAGCGCTGACGTCGGCGTGCGAGCGTCGGGTCTCTGTCACGGAGCCTCGGGCCGCGTGACCGTGGGCTCGTACGGAAGCACAGCTGGAGGTCTGGAGATGGGGAACCTCTCTGACTGGACTGAACCAGACTTTTTGCCTCAAGTCTGTCCCCTGCAGGCTTCCGTACGAGCCCTGCGTTTCAGACACGCAATCCTCTCTCGCTCTCTCTCTCCTCCTCCTCCCTCTCTTCCTCCTCTCGTCTCTGATCTCCTCCTCACTCTGGCTTCCTCGCTGTCCTCCGTATCCTGCTGTCGTCTTTCGCTGTCTGTCCGTCAGCCCCCCCACACACACACGCACACACACACACACACACACACACACTCTGTCAGTCTGCCAGACTCCTTCTCTCTTTGCGTTCTCCGTCAACCCTCTCCACACACACACACACACACACACACACACACGCTCTCTCCTAAGCGCTGGCCTGTCCCTGTCCCCTCCCCAGGTGAATCAGACACCCGCATACAGGAGAAGCTAGAGACCAAGGTGTGGGACCCCGACAACCAGCTCAAAGACCCCCAGATCGACCAGTTCCTGGTGGTGGCGCGGTAAGGCCCTCCCTTTTTTCTCACTCTCCCCCCCCCCCCCCCCCCCGGCCCCCCACTTCCCAACCCACTCTGTTACCCCGGTTACACCGTCACCCTGGCCCCTGTTGCCATGGCGACGCCGCCGGCCCGTCAGCCATCGGCGAATGTTTGAGCTCGGGGGGCAGATGTCCACTTGGGTGGCGCGAAACGGGTCACCCCCCCCTCCCCCACGTCGAGTGTCCCTGTCCCTCTCTCAGATCTCCTAGGTTTTCTGTCACCGCAGACAATAAAGTTTTCTGAATTTGAATCTCTGTCGGCGGTGAATGATTGGGCGCTCCGTGCCGACCGACTGCAGTCTGACAGTTCGTTCAACACAGCCTGCCTCCCCGAAGTCTTTTTTGGAGGGAAGGGAACACCTCATGTATCCAGAGGATCCCTGGGCCGCTTGTGTCAGGCTAGAGCGCCATCTAGAGGCGGCACAGTGGAACAGCGCCGCTCGCAGGAATCACAACTGCATGTGTCTTCTTAGAGCTGCTTCAGCACGAGGCTGAAATAGGGCAGATAATCACAGTAGCTTTTCCACGCTTCGCTCCAACGCTTAGGAGGAGTTGGTCGTTCCGATTCTCATGTCATTACTGGTTATAATGGTGATGATGGTGGTGAGGATGATGGTGGTGGTGAGGATAATGGTGATGATGAGTGATGGGGATGGTGATGATGATGATGATGATGATGATGATGGTGGTGGTGGTGGTGGTGATGATGGTGGTGATGATGATGATGATGATGGTGATGATGATGATGGTGGTGATGATGGTGGTGGTGATGATGATGGTGATGATGATGATGATGATGATGATGGCGGGGTGGTTTCAGGGCGGTGGGGACGTTCGCCCGGGCGCTGGACTGCAGCAGCTCCATCCGCCAGCCCAGCCTCCACATGAGTGCCGCCGCCGCCTCCAGAGACATCACACTGGTGAGACACACACACACTCGCTCACACACACTCACACACACACACACAC
>NC_140270.1:541882-614382 GCF_949987555.1 Borostomias antarcticus
ATCGCATACTACCCTACTATATAGTATGCCAAAACAGGATGTAGTATGTCCCAATACATAGAATGCCACATGCAGTATGGCAAAAATACCAGGATGTCCTACTACATCCGGTCGTATTTTGCAGTATGCAAGCCAGCAGGCTTTTCTGGTTATTCTGACCCACAATCCTGTGCGCAGCGGAAATGTGCGTCACATGTGCAAGTCGTGACAGCTGTAGACGAATGTCGCGTTATGGACAGCGACGGATGTGGGCAAATTTCAAGGCGCAATGTTATGACAAGGTAGTATGTCCCAATTGGATGCCTACTGCTTGCGAAGTACGTACTTTCTAAGGGCAGCTGTAGTAGGTACTGGTAGTAAGAAGTAGAAGTATGCGATTCGGAACGCAGCCACACACACCTCAGATGTCCACAAGGGCATAGGGGGTGAGGTGTAGGGTGTCAGGTTCGCTCATATCTTTGGGGTAAAGTGGCCAGATAGCCCTATAGGTGGCAGGTCATACATGTAGTTTAGGACTATTGTTTAATTTATGGTATTGTGGAAATGTCTTTTTGTTGTCTTGTATGTAAATATCAAAGGACTATGTTGGAAAATAAGTGTTTACACATTCACATGTCATCCCTTGGATAACTGTTTTTACTCGATACATAAATAAAAACAATTAATCAATTATAGTACTTGAACTATACACACTCCCCCTCCGAGGGGTTGAGAAATTCCAAAATGCCCCCCCACCCACTTCCTCTGATGGTTGCCCCCCCCCCCCTCCCCCTCCAGGAGTCGGCCCCCCGCGGTCACATGACCCGCCAGGAGGTGCAGGGCCTGTCCCCGTTCACCCGGAGCGAGGGCCGCGCCAAGCTGCTGGCCAAGAACCGGCAGACGTTCATCCTGCAGACCACCCAGCTGACCCGCATCGCCCGGCGCGTCTGCACCGACATCCTGCAGCCTCGCCGCGCCGCGCGCCGCCCCTACGCCTCCATCAACGCCAACGCCGTCAAGGCCGAGTGTGAGTGGGCGCACAAACACACACACACACACTACCTTAGGGCCGCAAGATTTATCATCGTATTAATTGTTAGCGCGATTTTGGTCTGTGATGTAATAATCGTGAAAGTCTGGATTAATTTAATTAATTACGTTTTTTAAACGGCTCAACTCCACCGTTACAAATCGCAAGACGAAATAGCAACAGTCATTTAGCTGCACACCCTGCATTTGAATTGAAGACTGATTTGAAGGGTCAGCGGTTCGAATTCCAGCTCCGACTGTCCACATGTCGAAGTGTCCTTGAGCAAGACACCTAACCCCAAAATTGCTCCCAATGAGCAGGTTAGCACCTTGCATGGCAGCTACCGCCATTGGTGTGTGAATGTGTGTGTGAATGGGTGAATGAGAGGCCATTGTAAAGCGCTTTGAGTGGAAAGGCTAAGGTGGAAAAGCGCTATATAAGTGCAGTCCGTTTACCATTTCTAATGATCTAAAATGACGTGAGACCGAACGAAAACACCTCGACCGTGCTTGTATGATCTGGGTGATGCTGATCCTCTCTGTCCCCCTTCCTCTCTGTCCCCCTCCCTCTCTGTCCCCCCCCCTCTGCAGGTATGATCAGGCTGCCCAAAGCCACCAAGGCCCCCATCAAGAACAGGTCCATCCCTCGACCGTCCCTGGCCACCATAGTGAAGGATCTGGGTAAGGGGACGGGCGGTCTCAGGACACGTTTGTGTCACGGGGCTCGCCGTGCCGTTGGTGACCGCAAAGCCATTCACTGTCCATAACTCTTCTCCACAATCCAGGCTATAGGTTGTAGGCTGTAAATGAAACATCTTACTTGGTTTAGTTTAGATTTCAAAGAACACGCTGAGTGGTCGGTCAAGCTGGTTTCAAACAAAGACAATAGTTTATTCTATGTTACGATTTGCGAATTCGGACCCGAGTACAGGAAGTGAGTCCAGGCTGAGTGAGTCACTTGGGGACGAAGGCGATAGTTTATAACGTGAAAAAGGAAGTGACATAGTTTCAGGATGAAGAGGACAGGGAAGTGATGTCACACAGGAAGAGTTTGTAGTTTTAACAGACTGATTCTAGAGGAACGAACTACAAAGTTAGAACAACAGTCAAGTAGGAAAACAAAACACAGTGGTGAGACTTGAATTTCATTCACAAGGCTCAATCTAGGCTATAGGTTGTAGGCTGCAATGTAGGCTGTGGGTTGTAACTTGTATATTTGTAATTTGTAAATTGAGGTTTATCTGTATTGAGGATAATCTAGCAAGCGACATTTCACTTTAACTGTACACATGCATGACAAATAAATACATCTTGAATCTCTATATTCCAGTATCCTAGCCTAGTGTTGAGGGATGTTTGGCGTTGTCAGTATCGTGATCTGTGATTGGTCCGCAGCCGTCCAGGCCCCGCTCCGGCTGAAGGCTCCACGCGGCGCGCCGACGCCCATCAACCGTAACCAGGCCAACCAGCCCCGCGGCGGCTCCGGCCTGCTGGGAAAGAGGCCCTTCGATAACGTGAGTGGACGCCCCGTGGAACCCGAAACACCCATAATCCCTTTTACACGCCCGCTGTGTGAACCCTGTCGACCATCTGTCTATCCCGTGGGTGGCGCCACATTTCTGTGAACACAGAGCCTCAGGTACCCGCCCCTTTCCTAAGTCCTCTCCCCTCTCATTGGCTCACAGGCCGCGGGGCTGCCGTTCTCCACCAACGGGAGGCCGTTCACGTCGGGCATGAGGACCACCTCCCAGTCGGTGATCAAGCGTCAGAAGGTGAACCAGGGAGACGCGCCCAACCCCGTGGTGTTCGTGGCCACCAAAGACACCAGGTGGGTCTCTCTCTGTCCCTCTGAAGTTTATCTGCCTTTTCAAATCGGACTACTTCCTTTTTTGTGCTCTCTGGAATCGTACACATTCCGTTATGGACTGAATAGGAATGATTTGATCACAATCAGAACAGGAATATCAGATTCGGAATATCAGAATAGTTTTTTGTACTCTTAGGAACTGTACACATTTTGTTATGAGCTGAATATGAATTACATTACATTACATTATAGTCATTTAGCAGACGCTTTTATCCAAAGCGACTAACAATAATTGCATTTAACGTAGGGAAAGCCAATATACTACTACTCACCAGAACTCACAAGTGCATCTTCCCTCTAAAACAAGTGACTAAGAGCATAATCTAGTGCTGAAGGCAACGTGCAAGAATAGCAATCGAATGGTTCAATGAGACGGCTTAGTGAGTGAGTAGAACGGGTGAGCCAGGATCTGGACCTCCAGCCGACCGGACAGTACTGACCGACCGCCATGTTCTCTCTGTCCTCCTCACCCCCCCAGGGCTCTGAGGAAACACCTGACCCAGTCTGAGATGCGCCGGGCGGCCAGGAAACCCCACCTGCCCGTCAGGATCAAGCTGCCGGCGCGGCCCCCCGCCCTGCCCCTCCTGCCCTCCAGCACCAGCGAGCCCATCGTCCTGGAGGATTGAGGGGGGGTGGGGGTGGGGGGGAAGGGGAGACCCTCTCCGGGACACGGGGGCGGGGGGCGCTCGTCCGTCACCTGCCCCGCTGGGCAGCGCACGCCATACCAGTAGTCGTTTTTTCTCTCGTATTTTTTCCTTTTTTTCGTCTTCTGTTACTTCCCGGGCGCCGGTGTGCTCACACACACACACACACACACACACAGCCATTTGAATGACACGTCACATAGTCTCAGACACACACACACACGTTTACACACACACACACACACACACACAGACACACACACACCAGGCTTTGGGCTTTGTAGTATTTTATTCCGGCTTCAGTTCGCTTCATTATTATTTTGCTTCCCTTTTTTAATGGCAAATATTTTTAACTGTGTAATTTAAATCAAAAAATATTTCTCATCCTGAAATAATGGTGATAAAGCACACTTTATTTTTCCTCCAAGTCTGTCTTATTTGTGTAAATATTTGCAACATTTGAGGGTGTGGCACCTATTCAGTCGGGGATGGGGGGGGTCGGGTAGGGTCGGGCAAACGGGGGGCACGGGATTTTTTTTAAGCATGTTTTGTTTTCCGGAAAGGTCTATTTTGATGAAGACTTCACTTACTTACGTTACTATGTTCTGTCATAAATCTGGGAGGGGGCAGTAAAGTGCTCGATGTGTGTGTGTGTGTGTGTACGGGTGTGTGTGTGTGTGTGTGTGTTATCCATCCCTCAAACGTGTCAGTTTGCAGTTTTGTTTATCTTATTAGACTTACTCAGCACCATCTCACCCCCCCCCCCCCCCTCCTCCATCCTCACTCCAATGACAACAGAACCCCGCTATCTCTCCACAATTCAGTTGAGGGGGGTTTGTTTGGTGACCTCTCCCTGGGGTCAGCCATCGGACGGTCCACCCCGCCCTGCCCCCCACCTACCCTGGCCCTGCCCCCCACCTACCCTGGCCCTGGCCCAGGTGTTGCAGTCTAACTCTGTTTACCGGGTGATTATCACAATCAATTTGAGCCCCGTCTTGTCCCCCTATCACTAGATTATCACTAGATTCTCCCTATTTTTGCTCAGTTGAAGACGCATGTTCTGGATGCTTCCGTGAGCTTTACCCTAAAGACTTGAGGTGTTGGGTCTCGACCTCCAGGATATAGATTGCGAACAGCGGTACTTTCTCCATCGGTAGTACTAAGTGACGAGGGGGGAGGGAGGAAGGTTTGGTTTAGGAATGGGCTGTGTAGGTAAACAGGGTAGAAGTGATTTTTGAACAGAATTCAATCAGTAGTGGGTTGGTGTTGATCTAATCTAATGGGATGTGTGTGTGTGTGTGTGTGTGTGCGTGCGTGCGTGTGTGTGGGGGGGGGAGAATACCGTTGGCTTGTTGGAGGTACTTCAGTTGTGAGGAAGCCGTGCTGTTTAAATGAAGGAATCAGAAACAAGCCATAAGGGAGGGGGGGGAGGAGACTATTCTAAGATGGTAGACCCCATGTCAACACCTGTACCTGTGAAAGTCTAGGTCCCTCCCCCTAGGTAACGCCACAGGAAAGTGACAATTGACTGGCTTTAGGATTTTATTGACATTGGCGAAGTATGTTACAGGCCAGTTGACGGACGGTGGTGTTACGAAAAAAAGCAGCAATATGTATTGACTTGGGTGCTGAAGTCATGTTTTGATGATGATGATGATGATGATGATTGAATCTCCAGTCATGTCTCCCCTTCGCGGGTTGATTTGGTTTGAATCGTTTTATTTTCCTCCCCTTTTTGTTGAATTATGAAAGGGGCGAGTAGTTTGAATAATGCTTAATTGGATGTTATTCCTCATTCTCCCTCAGGCATTGTGAATTATTACAGCTAGCGAAGGGGTCACATGATGGATTTATAAGCAAGATTGGTCCCAATGTGGGCTTTTGTAATGTTTCTAAAACAAATTAAAAGTGTTAAATGCATATACTAATCTGCAAGAATAGAAGAAGAAAAACTGGCCCGTTGGAAACTTTAGTGTTTTTTATATAAAAAAATTGAAAAGCTTGTAATTACTCCATATTGTGGAGAGGGATAAAATACTGTACATGTGGAAATTGCTCTCCTTCACCTGGGGGGTTCGGGATGGGGGGGGGGTGGGTTAGGCGGTCGTAACCGTGGGCTAGATTCGGGGGGGGGCAGAGGGGGTAGGATTTTGTATGTTGGAGAGAGAATTATGCTACAATTAAAACTTTTTTTCTCAAGTGTTTTTTATTCCAATGTCTCTGTATCCTTTAATGTATCTTGATAAGAAAAGAAATAAAGATTTTTTTTCTTCGTGGTCGTATACCGTCTCTCTTTGTCTGTTTGTTTTCCTAATGAGATCCCCCTCTTACATTTGGTTAATTACATCACATTGTAAACATTGCAACATATTATACATGGATCTTAGCGTTTCATGATTAGTAAATAAAATGCATGTACGTAGAGAATGTTATTAGAATACACATGCCTATGTTTTGGATTAAATATTCTCTCAACATGACATTTTCTGGACAGATATTCTTGAAATTACTACTTTTTTTCCATCAGTTGTGAACCTCCAGTGGTTCAAAGCAATCTAGATCTCAAATTAGCCTACTTCTTCCAACAGACAACATTTAATTATCACATCACTCAGGTGTAAGGATTAACCCTCCAATTTGGGGTGTGAATTGCCACAGACTAGGTGTTTATGTACCCAATAGGTTTGCCATTGGAGAAATGAGGCAGTAATTGGAAAATGTTTATTGAGCCCCGTGCCCCGTTATACAAATAAAGCTTTGATTGATTGATTGATTGATAGTTGCTAATTTGATAAGGGGCCCATCTCATCCGGCGCTGAGAACCTCCACACTATTGGCTCGCCTCTGATAGAACACCAGCATCTTGCATTGTGATTGGTTGATTCGTACGCCCCCATTTGCACAGCTGATCCTTATTTTGAAGCGAATGCGGGAATGGGAATTGGGTCAAGTTAAAAGACAGGCGGACACGGGGAATCGTTGCGTGCTACTCCATAGGCCTCACAAAGCAGGGTAGTCCATGCCGTTGTAAATACATTTAATCTGTTCTTTTAGACTACGTAGTTTAGGCATACATTTTCCCTTCTCCCTCCGAAATTTGAAGTCTTTTGGATAGACCTAACTACAGGTGGAGCGAACAACGAGATAAAATTGTACGGAGAGGTATAGCTTATCAATTTGCAGCTATGTTTGAGGTAAGTGCTTGCTTGCTCTTGAATTTAAGCAATTTATATAAACTAATTTAGTTGCATGTTGCATTTGAGATGTCCCCAAATCAGTGAAATGCTGCCTCAACCTAAAACACTTAAATTTGTTAAAATATGGATGTGAATTTGAATTCTACAGGGGCCCATTTAAAGCCAAGCAGCCATCTTTGTTCCTAATGTTGTTCTACTCCTCAGACCAGCAGTGACAACCTGTTCCTGTTTCCCTACGAGGAGGACGAGAAGATGGTGGACGACCTCCTCTCCTCGGAGGGCTCTGGCTCCGGCGGGGGCCTGTCCCTGGCCGAGGCCCTCCTCCCACTGGCCGAAGCGCCCCTCCCCGCCCCTCCCCCCATGATCCCCTGGCTCTACTCCACCCGCTACAAGACGGAGCTGTGCAGCCGATACGCCGAAACCGGCGACTGCAAGTATGCCGAGCGCTGCCAGTTCGCCCACGGCCTCCGTGACCTCCACGTGCCGTCACGCCACCCCAAGTACAAGACGGAGCTGTGCCGCACCTTCCACACGGCCGGCTACTGCCTGTACGGCACCCGCTGCCTGTTCGTCCACGACGCCGCTGAGCAGCGTCCGGCCCACTGGCGGCGCCGCAAGGTTCCGTGTCGCACCTACTGCTCTTTCGGGGTGTGTCCCTTCGGCACCAGGTGCAAGTTCCTCCACGTCGACGAGGAGGGACGCGGGGACAGCGAGCCGGAGTCGCCGGACGCCGCCGATGCTGAGAAGATTCCGTCGCCGCCACCGCTGCCTGCCTCCAGGCCCCCGGCGTCCCAGGTGTGGGAGCACCGCCGGGCTATGTGTCGCACCTTCAGCTCGTTCGGCTTCTGCCTCTACGGCACGCGCTGCCGCTTCCAGCACGGCCTGCCCAGCGCCGTGGTCAGCGGCTCGCGCCACGCCAGCCGCAGCGTATCGCAGTTCCTCGGCGGCAGCCGGGACCTGTCCCCCGGCTCGGAGATGTTCTCGTCGTCCTCCCCCTCACCGACGCCGTCCCCGCCGCCCTCCGAGCTGTCCTCGCCCGTGTACCTGGAGGACGCCTCCTCCATGACCACCACCCTGCTGAAGGACCCCATGGCCCACAACGCCTTCACCTTCTCCAGCCAGCACCTCAACGACCTGCTGCTCCCCCTGGCTCTCCGGCTCCAGCAGCTGGAGAGCAGCCAGACCTCAGCCGCCAAGGGGGCCTGGGACAATTAAAAGCACTAAAGAGCTGCAGCGCCATTTTGGCTTTCGTTTGTTGGGTGATGCAGCCTACATGTGTTTTAATGGGGGTTGGATGTGAATGAATTTTTTTTTTTTACAAACGTTTTACAAACCGTTTTGTAGTGGTTTACAGGCAATTTCATTTGTTATTGACGTTGTCCTAAACTTTTTAAACGCTGTTGGGAATTCCCAGGCCTAGCAAAGACTGTTGGAATTCACCAGGCGCAGCAATTCACAGGCCTAGCTACATCCTTGTGTATTATGTAAATTTAACCTTTTTAACTGTTGTACATTAGACTTGATTAATGTTGGTATTTATGGATGAGTATTGTAACTAAGGTTTTCGAATTTAATCTAATGTCTGAACTTCATAAATAAACCACTACATTTTAATCCTTTAGCATTTAGTCCTCTTGCATTTCATTTCCTGGCACTGATCTATGACCAAATTAGTTTACAATGCGTGTGTGCAATGCACTACTTGCAGGGACTAATTATTGAAGATCATTATTGAAGATCATCAATTTGTGGCTGTACAACCATTCTGTACCAAAAAACGTGTTCGCCCATTATCAACGAAGTGGGAGGGTTTTTCCATTCTAAGGATGGGGATTGGCTATGAGGGGCACATGCATTTTTGAGTGAACGTCTAACGCTCCAATCGCTGCTCTTGAAAGTCTGGCTATCCGGAACAAGCGGCTACTTCTGTGTAGTTTTAAAAGAATGCAAATTCGCAGTTATCAATTTCGACAAATTGAAGCGGTAAGTGATTTAATCACACAAAACCACTGCATGATACATTATCCTTAACATCAAGTTAACTTCATGTAGGTGCTGGCTGTGCTTCGAATCAAGACCCATCTTCAGTAGAAATGTTCATTGTTAACGCACTGCTAACTCGCTTTGCTAGCTAAGCAGCAGCTGAATTAGATAACATAAGGTGCGTTCGTTTATAACTCGGAGGTGGTAAATTGCGACTTGCTAGGAATTATTAAATAAAACACCGCATGAACTCGCACTTCCTCGTCGCAAATTCGGATGTTTCTCAGCTCCCAGTTGCTCGAATGCACTAGATATAACTAGGTAACTGTGATATAATGGTATATAGATATAACTAGGTAACTGTGATATAATGGTATATAGATATAACTAGGTAACTGTGATATAATGGTATATAGATATAACTAGGTCACTGTGATATAATGGTATATAGATATAACTAGGTAACTGATATAATGGTATATAGATATAACTAGGTAACTGTGATATAATGGTATATAGATATAACTAGGTAACTGATATAATGGTATATAGATATAACTAGGTAACTGTGATATAATGGTATATAGATATAACTAGGTAACTGGGATATAATGGTATATAGATATAACTAGGTAACTGGGATATAATGGTATATAGATATAACTAGGTAACTGATATAATGGTATATAGATATAACTAGGTAACTGTGATATAATGGTATATAGATATAACTAGGTAACTGTGATATAATGGTATATAGATATAACTAGGTAACTGATATAATGGTATATAGATATAACTAGGTAACTGTGATATAATGGTATATAGATATAACTAGGTAACTGTGATATAATGGTATATAGCTCGAATGCACACAGGTCGGAAGTCGGTATTTTGCCACTTGCGACTTGCCACCTCCGACCACAAACGAACGCACCAATACTAGCCTACTAGCTAGCTCGCAGAACAAAGCTCAAGTCAGTCCCGTTTCCAATCCTTTCGCCATCTCAAGATCTTCCAGCAGAACTGCGGGTCAGGGAAGGCATGGCGGAGCAGGAGAGGCGCTTCGCCGAGGTGCCCCGGGAGGAGAGGCGTTTCGCCGAGGTGCCCCGGGAGTCCGTCCAACTCATGGCCGAGACCGCCGGGGTGGAGCTAGCCGACGATGTGGCCGCACTGCTGGCCGAAGACGTGTGTTATCGGCTCCGAGAAGCCACACAGGTCGGTTAGACAGCAGACATATGGATGTTATGTTGCCATTTAACCCATGAATCTCACGATGCAAGGCTGAGAGTTTGTGTGTGAGAGTTTGTGTGTGAGAGTTTGTAGCTGAGAGTTTGTAGCTGAGAGTTTGTGTGTGAGAGTTTGTGTGTGAGAGTTTGTGTGTGAGTGTTTGTGTGTGTGAGTGTTTGTGTGTGAGAGTTTGTAGCTGAGAGTATGTGTGTGGGAGTTTGTGTGTGAGAGTTTGTGTGCACTAGATGATGCTCTTAGTCACTTGTTTTAGAAAGAAGATGCACTTGTGAGTTCTGGCAAGTAGTAGTACATTGGCTCTTCTTACGTTAAATGCAATTATTGTTAGTCGCTTTGGATAAAAGCGTCTGCTAAATGACTAATGTAATGTAATGTGTATTCGTGTTCACCTACAGAGTAGCTCCCAGTTCATGAGACACGCCAAGAGGAGAAAGCTGACGGTTGAAGACTTTAACAGAGCCCTACGGTGGAGCAATGTGGAGGTGAGAGAGACTAGCTTCGCAGATATTAGCCTATATCCCAACATTAAAGCGTATTTGACAACATCCTGCTTTGTTAGTTAATTATTGCGCTCCGTCCTCACATTTGTCAGGCTATTTGTGGCTACGGTGCCCAAGACCCCATACCATTTCGGTCCATCAAAGAGGGGGAACTGTTCTTTGTGGAGGACCGTGACATCAACCTGGTGGAGCTGGCTCTGGCCACCAACATACCCAAAGCACTCGCCGAGACCATGGTGCGAGGTAGGACGACGAGTCGCTTCCTTTTACACCCGTCTTCGCCAGTTTTCGTTCAGCGTGATATTGTACTTCCTGTCTGTGACTCTCCCCTGTCGCCCTAGTGAACGTGTCCTACCTGGATGGGAAAGGCAACCTGGAGCCCCAGGGAACGGGTACGGCCTCAGGATGTGGTGATGACTGCGTCGTTGTTGTTGTTTACAGCTTCCTCCCGGGGTTTATGTGTTGCGTAGCTGACCCTCTTCCTCTCGTCCCCCCCACAGTTCCCAGTGCGGTGCAGACCCTCTCGGACGACCTGCTGAAGTATTACCAGCAGATCACGCGCGCCATTCTGGGAGAGGACCCGCACCTCATGAAGGCAGCGACATTCATCATCCTCATACTGTGACAGAAGCTGTATTGAGAGAGGGAATGAGGTGGTGTGTAACTGCTGGATGTGTTTTCTCTCTATTTTTCTGTCTCAGGTGGCGTTGCTGGATCTCCAGTCCAACTCCAAGATCGCCGCCTTGCTCCCGTACTTCGTCTATGTCATCAGCGGGGTGAGTCTGGTTGACGTTGCTTTGTTTACACGTTGTACGGTCTGGTCAGTTAGGGTCCAGACACTGCTGTTGTCCAGTTGGTTGGTGCAGCTCTGATCGTCATGTTTCCTGAACATTAGTCTGGCTCAACGGATGAAGGTTTTTGGGATAAGCCTCTCAAATCAGATTCAATCCCCCCACACCATTTTGCAAGGGCACCGTTGGGGGGAAAAGGCGCCGCCCAAGACGATTGTGATTGGTTTAACGAAATACAAAGGTCTGGCTATGCGACACTACCTGGACACACTCCTAGACTAAACAGATCACAGGATATAGCCCAAGGATTTTCCATCCTAGACTTTCTTAGAAACGGGCCTCTTTAGTGTGTGTGAGTGTGTGTGTGTGTGTGTGTGTGTGTGTGTGTGTGTGTGTGTGTGAGAGAGAGAGAGAGAGAGAGACAGAGAGAGAGAGAGAGAGAGACAGACAGAGAGAGAGACAGAGAGAGAGAGACAGAGAGAGAGAGACAGAGAGAGACAGAGAGAGAGACAGAGAGAGAGACAGAGAGAGAGACAGAGAGAGAGACAGAGACAGAGAGAGAGAGACAGAGAGACACACTTCCTCCGTCCCCCGTCCCCCCCAGGTGAAGTCCGTGAGCCACGACCTCGAGCAGCTGAACCGTCTCCTCCACATGGTGAAGAGCCTGGTCCAGAACCCCTACCTGTACCTGGGCTCCTACGTGCGCAGCCTAGTGTCCAGCGTCATGTACTGCATCCTGGAGCCGCTGGCCGCCTCCATCAACCCCCTCAACGACCACTGGACCCTCCGGGACTACGCTGCCCTCCTCCTCAGCCACATCTTCTGGTAGGTTCCACCCCCCCCCGCCGTCCCCTCCGGTAAAGTGTGAATGAAATTCAAGTCTCACCAAAGTGTTCTGTTTTCCTACTTGACTGTTGTTCTAACTCTGTAGTTCGTTCTCATAGATCAGAGTGTTAAAACTACACATTCTTCCTGTGTGACATCACTTCCCTGTCCTCTTCATCCTGAAACTACGTCACTTCCTTTTTCACTGTATAACCTATCGACCTCGTCCACATCTGACTCACTCTGCCCGGATTCACTTCCTGTGCTAGAGTCCGACCTTTGTTTAAAACCAGCTTGACCGACCACTCAGCGTGTTCTTTGAAATCTAAACTAAACCAAGTAAGATTTTTCCTTTACAAAAGATGTGACTGGCTAGTCCGACACTGTGCGGGTTTACTGTGTGTGAGATGGCGTTTGCCTCCTGAGGTAAACTTATAGGATATAGGAGTACATCGTCACTCTTGTGAACGGCAGTTGGCGCTTTTCTGCATCCTCAACGTAGCGAGCCCAATACAAAACAACAAACATCAAACATCTTTATTTGTCACACAGCGAGACACACGCACACGTCACACGGTGTAGGCGGCAGTGCCGACACACACACACACACACACACAGCAGCCGGGAGCGGACGAGTGCTCGCTGGTCGGACCCTGTCCTCTCTCTCATCCCTGGCGTGTCCCTTGTCACTAGGACCCACGGCGACCTGGTGAGCGGCCTGTACCACCAGATCCTGCTGTCCCTCCAGAAGGTTCTGTCCGACCCCGTCCGCCCGCTGTGCTCTCACTACGGCGCCGTGGTGGGCCTTCACGCCCTCGGATGGAAGGTTAGAGAGACGCCGCGTCCTCACTCGTTTATCAACATTAGGGCTGGGTTTAAAAAATCGATTCATCGATTCATGAATCCCAAAATCGATCTTTTATTTAATGAATGAATGAATAAATGAAGGTATGAATAGTTCATTAATTCATTCAATGATTCATTCATTCATTCATTCATTTTTGGAAATCAGTATCGATACCCAGCCCTAGTATTGACGTGTTGCATAACTTGACAGTCATGTAATTAAGGTTACAGCTAAAATCGATTCTGAGCCTTGTGAATCGGAATCGAATCGATTCTTGAAATTCGACTCGATACCCAGCCCTAATCAACATGGCCTGCTGTCGGTTCTCCTTGGACCGTGTTTTCCTGGCCTTTCGCCGGTCATCCTGTCTTTGCCGATGTGTCTTCAGGCTGTCGAGCGGGTCCTGTACCCCCACCTGCCGGCCTACTGGGCCAACCTGCAGGCCGTGCTGGACGACCACTCCGTGTCCAACGCCCAGGTCAAAGCAGACGGACACAAGGTCTACGGAGCCATCCTGGTGAGTCGGCCCAGCAAACCCGTCGGCGTTCTGTACGGTGAATCGCATGGAGTCCAGCGCTTAACTCACTTCACCCCCCCCGGGTGCTGTTCACCCTGTCTCTCCCTAGGTGGCGGTAGAGCGCCTGCTGAAAATGAAAGCCCTGTCTCTGTCCCAGCCGGCGGACGGCGGCGCCGGCGTGCAGCCGGGCTCCGGGGGCGCCACGGGCTTCAGGGTGAGCTCCCCCGGGCTCAGCCCGCCCCCCGAGCCCCTGTCCGAGCCGGCGCTGGGCATCGCCAGCCACCTCCAGGCGGGCGGGGCGGGCTGCCCCTGGGAGGAGTGGACCCCCGTGCCGCTGCCCGCCATGTACGGCGAGCTCTACTCCTTCTTCGGCGACAGCCTGGCGGTGCGCTTCAGCACGGGGCCCGGCCCGGGGGGCTACCCGCCGTCGGTGGCGGCGGCGCCCGCCGACGTGAGGAAGGAGCCGCCGGGGCCGGCCGCCAACCCCGACACGGCGAGGAAGATGCCGCAGCTCACCGCCAACCTGAACATCAGCCCGCGCCAGGAGGACGGCAGCCCGCGCACCGAGCCGGCCCCGCCCAGTCTGGCCGCCACCTCCTCCGGAAGGTAAACGAAACCGTTCACGCAGTTACTGCGCTATGCGCTATGTTTCCATCCACACGTTTTATGCGAATTAAGTTCTATCGAATTAAAAATGCCTCATGGAAACAGTAAAATTCGATTAAAAGTCATGAAAATCGACAAAAAACGATTCACCGGCTTTATTCGCATTCATATTTTTAGCGATCCTCACACAATTCGATTGAAAAGTGGATGGAAACATGGCTATAGTCACCTATAATAGTGAATGTATTGAGAATGTCTCCTTTAGGACCAAGATAGTATCACCACTAGCGTCTTTCATTCTATTTCATGAAAATTATCCTCAAAATGCTGATATTTATCCTGGAAGTGCTGTATTTTTACCTCTTGAGGGCTGAAATGCCCCCCTGCTGTAACTCGGTTAAACCAACCGACGTTTTTCCGCCCGCTCTCCTCCACCCAGGTCTCTGGCCCGCTCTTCCTCCTCCTCCTCTTCATCGTCCTCGTCCGTCCAGCGCTCGCGCTCCTCGTCCTCGCGGCCCGGCCAGCGCCCGGCGGGGGGTCCGTCGCGCGACGTCTTCCCCAAGGCGCGCTTCCCGCCGCCGCAAGCCGGCCCGCCCGCCTTCGCCTTCCTCATCGGCGGGCGCCAGATGGGCCGGCGCTGCCAGGGCCGCCGCTTCCAGACCAGCTTCACCCCGCCGGCGCTGTCCGCGGCGCCGCCGCGCGCCTACGCCCACAAGCTGCCCGTCATCGGGAGGGTGGGGAAGCCCGTCCGCCGCTGGGCGTGTTCGCACTA
This sequence comes from Borostomias antarcticus, assembly GCF_949987555.1. Classification (NCBI taxonomy): domain Eukaryota; kingdom Metazoa; phylum Chordata; class Actinopteri; order Stomiiformes; family Stomiidae; genus Borostomias; species Borostomias antarcticus. The sequence goes on from NC_140270.1 coordinate 556,688, forward strand.
CTCCCTCCACCTGCCCCTTTAAGAGACGGGGGTAGGGGGGGCGTGCTGTGTTGTCCTCATCCCTGTGTCATCCCCATCCCCCCCACTTGGACTGAAGAGGTAAGCCAGGAGACGAGACAGCAGGACGATGGTCGAGGTTCTGGGGACGGACGCCTCAGACCCCGAGGACGCGGGCGGCGAGACTAGCGGTCAACGCAGACCACTGCAGTTCGCCATGATGGAGCTGGGGTCAGCTTGTGGAGAAACGGAGTCGGTGGACAAGGAAAAGACACGCTTCCCCCAAAGGGCTAAGAGAAGCTTTAAAGGCACAACCTTCAACCGCCATCTTGTGTTTTGTTACCCTGTACATATTACTGTCTCATTTGAATAAAGGTTGTCATAATTATAACTAATCTCGAATGGTTTCTACTACCTTCGTTCTAGGTACATCATGTGTATGACAGTTGTATTTCCAGCATTTGTTTGCGTTCACCGGATTCCTCTCAGTGGAACGTGATACCAACTCCTCTGTTAAATATTTATCAGTTGAGCAGCTAAATCGGGTCTGGCGTGTTCGGTTACGTGTGTCCGAGCGGCGCTGGCGGGCGGGCCAGTCGGAGCGACGATGGCGCGGTGGCTGGCGGCGTTCCGGCGGTCCTGCCGCGACCGTGCCTTCTTCCTCCTGGCCCTGGGCTACGTCCTGTTCACCGTGCTGGGCGGCCTGGCGTTCGCCGCCATCGAGCTGCCCGTGGAGAAGGCGCTGAGGGCGCGGACGCGGCGGCTGCGCCAGGCGTTCCTGGACGAGCATGCCTGCGTGGGCGACGCCCGCCTGGACGAGCTGCTGCGGCAGCTGCTGTCCACCGACCAGCGCGGCGTCTCGCTCCTGGAGGCCGGCAGCGAGGAGTGCCGCTACGATTTCAAGACGTCGCTGTTCTTCGTCATCGTCACTCTGTCTACCACAGGTGAGACGCAGTACGGGGCGCCAGGAGCTTTAGAATGCGTATAGGTGCGTTATCGCAGATTACGACTATATATCGCGATATATCGGAAATCATATCGGTATCGGCCGATGTTAGTCATTTCTTTTATATATCGGTATCGGCCGATGTCTATTTTTTATATATCGGTATCGGTCCGATATGCAAAACAGGGCCGATGTGAACAGCTGGTGATTATTTCTGTCTAGCTGCTGTTGTGTGTGTTGTTGTTGAGAGGAAACAATATGGTAAATCTATGATTTATATGCTTTTCCAGATGTTTTGGTAATAGAGACAGTGTTTCCATGTGTTTTTCAGTATTTATAACATTTGATTATCATAGAAACTTGGTTTTATATCGACATCGGTAAATATCGGTTATCGGCCATAACAGTAATGTTAATGGCCGGGTTTCCCGAACGAGTTAAGAAGCACTTAACTCCAAAGTACTTCTTAACTCCCATATAAAGGGTTACTTAAGCAGGGGTTCCTTAAGAAGGTTCTTTATCGTGAAACCCGGCCAATATCCGTTATCTGTATTGGCCAAAATGTTCATATCGGTGCACCCCTAATTGCGACAGGCTTGGAATGTATGCTAGGACAAAGTCGTGCGTGGAGTCATGCTTACTCTGATCCATTCTGTGCATTTTCGCAGCTGTAACGCCCAATATCTTATGGTTAATGGTATCTTATATAAGGGCAGGGAGTGCCTGATTGTGTCTCTGTCTCTCTCTCTCTCTCTCGCTCTCTCTCTCTCTATCTCTCTCCCTCGCTCTCTGTCTCTGTCTCTCTCTCTCTGTCTCTCTCTGTCTCTCTCTCTCTCTCTCCCTCTCTCTCTCTCTCTCTCTCTCTGTCTCCCTCTCTCTCTCTCTCTCTCTGTCTCTCTATCTCTCTCTCTCTCTCTCTCTCCCTCTCTCTCTCTCTCCAGGCTATGACTTCTTCACCCCGGTGTCCGAGGAGGCCAAGGTGTTTTGTATCTTCTACTGCTCGCTGGGAATCCCCGTCACCCTCTTCCTCCTCTCCTGCCTGTCCCACCTCCTGGCGCCCGTCCTAAGCCACGCCCCCGTGCGCCACCTCCAGACCCACTGGGCGATGCGTCGCGCCCGGGCGTCGGAGCTCCACGCCGGCCTGTTCGCCGCCGCCGCCGCCCTCGTCCTCTTCCTGCTGCCCGCCCTCGTCTTCTACTTCCTGGAAGGGGAGTGGAGCTTCCTGGACGCCCTCTTCTTCTGCTTCCTGACGCTCAGCACCATCGGCCAGGGGGGCTACACGCTGGGGAGGGGCTGGGACCCGAGCGCCAGGGAGACCCTCAAACTGATGACCACGTGTGAGGGGGACTGGACGACCAACACTGACCACTACTAATACTTATTGATCATGCTTATTTCTTACCATACCATACCACTTTATTTATAAAGCACATTTAAAAACAACAAAGTTGACCAAAGTGCTGTACAAGTCGAACAACAATAACACACAAAGAGCACATAGTAAAACATACGCAGTCATTTCATGTCACATGAAAAAGGACAAGTCTCTTAGGCCATGTCAGGAAAACGCCAAAGAATATGTGTGTTTTGAGGCGTGATTTAAACACCTTATGTACATTAGTACGACTGACACGACTAGACGCAGTATAGTTTGATTTGAGCGTGATGTGATGCCTGATATGATTTATGTTGTTGAATTGACTGTGTTTGTTATTTGGTCTTCCTTTCTTCGCAGGCTATTTAATGGTGGGTCTCGTCGTGCTTCTGACCTTCCGGGACACCGTACTGGCGGTTCCCCGTGTGCAGGCGGCGATCTGGCTGTTCTCCGGCCCCCGGGAGGTGGAGCTGAAGGGGGCGGACCTGGACGAGCTGGTCCTGGGCGGGGATGCCGGGCGCCAGGCGCAGTACTCCCTGCCCATCTCCACCATCTTCTTCTGCCCGGACCCGCCTGGACCCCCCCCGTGTGACCAGCCCTGCCCCCCGTCACCTGACCAGCCCTGCCCCCCCTCCCTCGATCAGCCCGCCCTCTCCCGCACCTCTCAACCAATCCCCACCTCTGTCTCTGACCCACTCCCATAGGCCGCATGTCTCTTCCTGTACTACGGTAACCAGGAATAAATATGTCCCTTTACTCCTCACATCAACAACCAAAGACGTGATGAACTCCAATGACATTCAGACCCGTTTGTTTTTAGGCGTTAGCCCTTCACACACCTTCGGTATAAGATTTCTTTGCCAGGCAGGGCTTGCACGCACCCAAGCCCAAGGACACGCACATGCCTAACATGACCACTAGGTGTCAGGCTAAACCATTTTGAGTTTGAGCCGTTCTCGCGGTAGTCTGTGTGATTCCGTTGTTTGATAGTTCCTTCATTCACCAGAGATCATTATACAGGCGTGTTTGATGATTGATGTGATGTTAAGAAACCGACGTGTGAGAACATAGCTGATTAGACTGTGTTTGGATCGTACAGTCGGATGTTTCATCCAGATAAGTCAGGGAGTGTCTTATCATACTGCTACATGCTACACTAACCAACTCAGTATAGTAACACCAGGGCCTTCTTTATCAGGCCATTAACATAACTGGTCTGCCTCGTGAAAAAACAACATTCATATTCTCCAACTCCATGCTGTGACTAAACCAGGTGGTCATCATTCAAGTCAATAGTCTTTTTTGTCGCCATTGGTGCTCAAATCATATTGACTTATAATTCCAATAGCGCGCGAGGCTTTATTGTGCTTCAACAGTGGCCCTAGTCAGAGCTGCTGCTGAGTCTCTATGGATGTGTTTGTGTGAGACTCTTCTGGCCACGATGACTCAGAGCTTGTGCCCAGTACTGGCAGTCCTGTCCCTCCTTAGACACACACACACACACACACACACACACACAGCTTCTCTATAAACATATCATTCCCAGTATTGTGTATTAGGTCATGCTTCTCGTTAGGTTATTCTGGGAATGTTTTGATCATTATGCATTGACAGTTGAGGAGAATTGGTGACTGATTTATTGATACTTGTATTGCTTAAATCATTTGAACCACGGTATAATTTTAAATTATGTCAGCACGTTATCATGTACCTACTTGCTCTAACAATGTATTATGCAATATTTCATATATTGTACCACAAGAAAGTAGTTAAAAAGGTTCCATTTCCTGTGTCATGTGTTAGGTACCCCACCGGTTTCCTGTTTCGTTTTAGCTGAGTCACAGGCTTAAAGTAAACTCATGTCCAGTTTCCTAGTATGAACTCTGAGGGGGACTGACTGGTATGCACTGGCCAGATGGATGACCAGGTCAGCTGGGGGACGGATTTATGACAAGCATGTGACCCTCTTGTCACCAAAGATGTATGTCTTTGCAGTGTTAATTCCTCACATGCGCACAAACGCACACACACACACTTTCAAAGTCATTTATTTCAGGCCGTACAGCTTTGCGACATACACAACACACGTGCAATGGGCGGCAACACAGAACACTCATGCATGCTGAAGCGGTCGCCACACACACACACACACACACACACACACACACACACACACGTCCTCCAGCTCCAGACACACTATACAGAACAGTATGTCTGCTATAGTAGCACTTTCAAAGGCCATAGATCGAGCCAGAGCTAAGTTTAGACGGTAGGGAGATCTGACTATGTTAAATGAGTGAGCGTGTTGATAATGGCTGGACATCTGCTCAAATCATTAGTGATTGTCCATTTTTCAGAAGGTGTCGTTCCTTTGACTTTGACGAATATGCTTGTTTGTGACCTTGTTTACATTTTCTGGAGCGCGTCTCTGGGTTCTTGCTGACTGTTGCCCTCTCTAGTTGTGACGGACAAGTGGCAGGTGTCCGGCTGTGTCTATATATATCGATGTGGGAGGACTATGGGAGCATAACAGAATGCTCTGACCTCTCTCTCCAGCAGTTGTGTATCACCATGTTAGCATAGCGTCCACTCCTAGAGAGACAGGCATGTTGTGGTCTTCACCGAGTAAAGACAGCGCTCGGCAGCCATTTCTTTGGGGAGTCACTTGGTAGTCAATCTCTCCAGGTCACATTCTGAGACTGTAACACGAGGCTACTTGGTAACTTCATACTACAGAATCGGTTTGACTCGTGAACTGCGAGGGGAATTCAGTTTGGAAGGGCGCTTCGACACACAGTGTGACTAAAACTCTCAATCCATTCACTAGCATTGACGCAGACATGCGGTATCTTTATCAGAAGGATATCTTATCAGAGGCATGATTCGCCCAGTCTGGGATGATGAGTCATGATAATTAAGGAAAACTAGCTGGTTATCCCCCACAAAATTGGTTCTTCCACCATTGGTCAGCTGTCTACTGCACACAATTACCCCCCCCCTAGCACATCCTGTGGTCTAGGTGGCACTCACTCACCCAGCAGGGTCCTAGGAGAGCGAAACAGGAAGTGGCAGCAACCAATGGGTGGTCGGCAAACAGGAAATATATTGTTGTGGATGTTTGTTTGTTTTTTTTGCCTCTAAATAACCCACTCTAAATAGCCCATCACAAAGAAGTGAATTATGAAGATATAGTCTCAATTCTTAGGCTGACTATGTTTGTGCTAAGTTGAGTAACTGGAATGAATTCCTCAGGCTATTGTTTAAGCAGTCAAGTGTGGGGTTGCCTTCGCTTGATTCATGGGCAGGCCATCCTATTGAACTTTCTCTGATTCATCCCGTTTGAACACTTGTAACCTTGGTTTCAAGCACTCTTGTTTCCTACAATGTCCTACAGCAATGTGTCAACTTGTTGGTGTAGTATAACTTTGTTTAGTCAACATTTGTTGAAACTCACCCAATTAAAGTCTGCAAGCTCAGTCCTAGTCTTTAAGATGGTGGATCAAATGCACACTCCTTGGTCTATAACATGATGTTATAAGAAGTTTCCAAAGTGTAATGTTCTGCAATTGCAACTAGACCAGGAAATACAACTCCAGGAATAGTTCCAGAGATAAACATATTGGACACTTGGCTGGGCAGCTAAAAGGAGACTTGGGATTCCCCTGAGTGACCCCCTCCCCCCCTCCATCCAGTCTTCCTTATTTCTTCCTCTCTTTTCCCACCCAAACCCAGCTGCACCTCCGCCTGGGTGAGAGGCTGGGGGGAGGATGTACTTGCTCAGACGGGAGGTTAAATCCACACAGCACTCATAAGAATGAGACCATCACTCTTTTAACAGGGACTTCATCACATATGGTGTTGTTCCCCGACACGAGTTATGTGCATGGCCTTATCAACCAGTTAAACCTGACCAAATACCCCACCTATACCCCTGTGGAAGGCTAACTAAACCTATTCCAACATGTTTTCCAACATTTTTGACATAACAAATTGGCCCACCCAAAGTTACAAGCGTTTTGGACGTTGTTCAGTTCTGTAGGCTACTATAAATCACATTATTTATTGGACAGCCTACGGAACAGTGAAAGTGTATTCTGTTTCTGTGGCAGACCGCCCAGCTGCCGGAATATGTCGGCCACTGATTATAAATAAACTGCAGTAACCTGGAAAAGTCCCTCCACCAGGGGCTCTAATCAAGCCTTTGATGGTGAGCTTACTGCAATTGGATTCGTTTCAGATATCATTTCATTCTCTCGAATGTTTCCCCAACTTAGTGAATTACCTCTCTCTTCCTCTGAGAAAAACTATTATCCTTTTAGAACGCACCAGGCTTCCGTCTGTAGTGCGTTTATTGTAATACATATATTTACCCCTTGTATTGATGTAATAGCGTATAGTCAATGTAGAATATTTAATAAGAGCACAAATACATTTTGATTCATGCATTCACTAGACAATGCATGAATCAGCCAGTGACTTAGCTGGGTAGGTCTGGCTGTGTCGCCTACATGTGCATCAGCGTGCGTTTGTTTTGCTAAGTGACATTCGGGACATGTGAGCAGAGCTGAGACATCAGACCAGACGAGGAGGTGGTGGGTGTCTCTTTCCACGAGAAGGGACAGATGAATAGGATACATCGACGTCGGTTTGTACAAATGTTTCTCTAATCGAGTCCTTATGAGAAGAAGGTTTGAAAGATGACTTCGGTTTGGAAGAGACTGCAGCGCGTCGGGAAGAAAGCGTCCAAATTCCAGTTCACTGCGTCCTGTCAAGAACTGATGCTGGAATGCACGAAAAAATGGTAAGAAAACGGTCGATTTAATCTAAATTCATGTCGTAGACTTTGTCAATACCGTTTGACAACTTTGTTACTGTCTCAATAATTGGTAAAGTGCGTTAGGCGACTGTCACGCTCGAGATGAGACGGTTGTACCCAACCCGTATCAAATAGCCTAATAATAATAATAACATAGCCTTTATTATTACATTTGTTGTCACTCTATTTGCACCTTTCCATCGATTTATTGGTAAACCATTAAACCACCCCAGTCTTAAAGTAGCCTACAGTATGATCTGCTCCTCCAGGGTTATGAAGTTATCGACGCACCCTTCATACTTCCGCATATAGCCTATATGCCTCCAGCGCCTTCTTGTCTTTAACATTAGGTTTCTATTCCAACCGTGATGTCTCCTGAGCTGGAAGTGCAAAACCTTGAGGACACTTGCTGAAGAACTGTAGGGGCCATAAATCAAATGCTTTAAAAGTCAAGTGCACAGGATGGAACAGGTGGCTGAAGATGATCTTCGACACCATTATCTTCATCACATTCATTGTCATCAGTGTGCATGACGCTGATTATATAACAACACAACGCATGGCCTACATTTCTGTACAGGGCCGGCTCTAGACATTTGGGGCCCCTAGACAAAATCTTCTATGGAGGAGACATCCTAACATCAAACAAGAAAGACTGAGGTGCAGTTATCCTATAGTTATCCCATAGTAACGGCTATCATCAGCAGCAATGATGCACTTGAACGTGACCCATATCACACTTGGTTGGGGCCTCTCAGCCAATCGGATCAGTCTATTGCTGGGGGAGGTGGGGGCTCAGGAATCTGTGCTTTTTGATTGGTTTAAAGATCACTGGCATGTACCCAAAGAGAATGTTAACACTAATTTAGAGAGTCCAAAAAGCTTAGGTGTGTTCAAAATCGTTCACTCACTCCCTATTCCCTATGGAGTGTCCTGCACACGGTTGCCAAGTGTCACGCCTTGAGCGTGAGACACACACATTTCAGACTCTTCTCAGTGTTGCATTGTGGTATACGGGAGGAACTGTAGGGTACATCTTCTGTTCACTAGAAATCAACGTGAATTGTGGGTATCTTGTAGTGGACTATATAGTGAATGAAATTAACCGTTGAGAATTCAAACACTAGAAAAAAAATGTGTTCTGAAAAGTCGACCCACCTCCTCAGGATCACCTAACACCCATTATGCTTGATTCATGGGTAGTGCGTTTGTTTCGGTTTCCGGTGGACGCCGGAGGTGACAATGTGAATGGGTTTTAACTTGATTCAGTCGATTTCTCCTGGCGTTCTGAGTGATGCTTTCTAATAGGCTGCATTTGCTGATATTTAATGTATAGGAATGCGCAGAACAAACCACAACGTACCCACAGGCACTGTGCACGAATCCCTACAACACGCCATCACCATCGCAATCAACAGGGGCCCTCCTGTCTCCCGATAGCTTTTGTTTCTTTTTCCTTCCTCCTACATTTGACCACATCGATCCTTGGTGGTGTTGCAGACCAGTTTCCTCTATCTTAACGCAGTCCCAAGGATGCTCTCCAGCGTTTGAGTTAAAGTTCGACTTAATCCGAGTCACGCACATTGCCTAGTCTGCAGTTCAGCTAGGAACATTCCAGAAAGCTCCTCGGCCGTTGTTGTCTTTCAGCTCTGTTAAGCGGATACATTGTTTATCAACCTAACTGGCAGTTAATTTGATAAAGGCAATCGATTACTCATGTGGAAGTCGGCCTGTCGGAGAGGGCGCCCTGTTCCCATGATGCACGCTGATTCAATCACCGGAGCGGATGGAGCGCTGCGTATGACTGCTGAGGTGCATTCATGGAGACGAGCGCACACACACACACACACACACACACACACACACACACACACACACACACTGACAGACAAGTACGCTTACAGTACAAAGACTAGATAGGCTACACATTCCACTAGAAATACACACACAGACAAGCCGAGACGAACAGGCAGACCAAATCCAGCATTGGGGTGTGAAGACTGCATGCATGGTACAGTATGTCCCAGTATGCACCCTGTTGTGCTGGGTCTACTATGGCTCCTTCATAGTTACACTAACTCCATTAGCCTTGCTCACGTTGCTCCTAGCATGTGCCTTCAATGTTACTCCCCCTTCTCCTGGCTGTCCTAGGAGGGAAGTTCGAGCAGTTCTATCGTTCATGTCACCACTTGTCTGTTAAAACATCATGGATGCAGCGTGTGACACGTTGTGGCTGTTGGATGATAACATCCTGCGCGGTTTTATAAACAACCTGACCAGTAGCAGTCTTTTAAGTACTGTGGTTGGTCACCGATATGATCTTTGTGACACAATGTCTGCTGTGTGTCTAGTAGAGCGTCCAGGGGTGCGTTCAAATTCAGCTAACAGAGGCGAACTTTTGCGAACGTTAGCAAACTATTTTCCGTTAGCTTTGCGTTCGCCGCAAACGTTTGCTGACAGAAGCTAACAGTCTGGAGAGGTAGTTCGCCAGTAACGGCACGAGGATCACAATGGACCCAGGCTTACTGGAGATGTGCTCCCAGATGGAGATCGTTGCGTTTATACAAACTATTTGGAACGTTCATTAAAAGCCGTTCAAATGTGACCGTTTGGAGAAAACATGTGACTAACGTTCGCCTCCGTTAGCTGAATTTGAACGCACCCCAGGTCGTTGGTTCACCTCCGTGTGTGACGGCGTGTTGGCCTACTTTCCCCGGGGAGGCGCGGAGCTTGTGGATCTCACCCTGTTGCTTGTTTGCAGTTTTGCAATAAGCCCCGCGTGACGTCGGCTCTGAAACCGCAGACCGAACGTCAGTCTCTCGTACGGCTCAGCCCAGGTGTGAAAGGAGAGGAGGGCGTGTGTGTGTGTGTGTGTGTGTCTGTGTGTGTGTGTGTGTGTGTGTGCTCCACATAAATCATAATAGAATCATAAACATAAGCCTTCCTACTTGGCCAGTAGCCTTGCTGTTTACCTCAATTTAGCTTTTTCCTAACTAGTTGTAAATCTCTTGCATTAGGCTGCGTTATTGATTTGCTGCTGTAATTATGCTTGATATCTAGACACCACCTGGCAGTGCTGGAGCGTTCTGATGTATATGTACAGTGTACAGTAATGTGGATCAGTTAGACAGGCCTTACTCAACTGATTGGCCGAATGATGAATCGTTGACTGTAGAAAAAAAGGCGTAGCTTTGAAGAATTGTGTGTGTGTGTGTGTGTTTGACCTTTGACCTTTCTAAATGCCTCCCTGAACTAGAAACACGTAGAGCACCTGACTAACGTTATGGGATTAGAACAAATACAGGTAAAACTGTGACCTCCAGTGAGTCCACAAGGCTGTGTGGTTCATTCAGTACCGTTAAAACCCACTAGTTTAGTCCAGCTTCCTGTCGATATGTCTGCACCTTTTACCCTCTAGGCCTGCCGCAGGGTCGGCCAGTCCTGCTGAGCAAGACCTCGGGATCGGATGACGGCTGTAAAAGAATAAAACCCACTTTAACTTCGCTGTCTACATTGCTTTCTAATGGCTTTATAACGCGGAGAGTGTGGCAGGTGTGAGTCAGTTACCTAACCGCTCTACACGTCTATATCTGTATCCCCCCCCCATCTCTCTCTCTCCCCCCCCCCATCTCTCTCTCCTACACCCCCCCCCATCTCTCTCTCCTACACCCCCCCCCCCATCTCTCTCTCCTACACCCCCCCCCATCTCTCTCTCCCCCACTCTCTCTCCTACAACCCCCCCCATCTCTCTCCCCCCCACTCTGTCTCTCCTACACCCCCCCCATCTCTCTCCCCACTCTCTCTCCTACAAACCCCCCCATCTCTCTCCCCCCCCATCTCTCTCTCCCTCCCCCCCCCATCTCTCTCTCTCCTACAAACCCCCCCATCTCTCTCTCCCCTACTCTCTCTCCTACCCCCCCCCATCTCTCTCCCCCACTCTCTCTCTCCTACAACCCCCCCCCCCCCCCCCCCCGTGCCCTTTCCCTCCAATCCTCCCAGCTGCTATAACTGGCGTGCAACATGAGAATGCGGGAGGCTCAGTCCCTGTCACACTGTTCACACTCTGCCCCCTCAGTCTCACTCTGCTCTCGCCCTGCTAGCCTAGCAAACATACCCACCACCTTCTGGAACTGTATATTTTAATTCAAGTAGTTAAAGTATCTAATTGCCAGACATGATAATATCAGACTGCTACCTGCCTCGTCCGATTCCAGCACCTATGCTAGCTCGTCGTGGTGACGCAGGCGGTTTCAATGCTAATCCCAGTTGCGTCATGGGTCTGGGTTGTAATTTATGAATGGTGTCATGGCTGAACTGACCTAGAGCACTAACCTGCTTTTAAGTAGTGTTGATAGCGGCTAGCCGAGGCTCGGGTGCGATCGTCCCTGTTGTGTGACCTTTCGGGTTAACGAGCTAATCGTGGATTCAAGTGTGGATTGTTTTTGTGTTGCTAGGGACACGCCTTCCTCTGGTACTGTACCTCAGGCTGTACTCACACCAGTGGCAAAAGAACTACAAGTCCCAGCTAACATCTCACATACCTCAGAAACTAAACAAAGGCTTTTTAGACCGAGTCAAAATGGGGACACGCGCACACACACACACACACACACACAGACACACACACACACTTGGTTGGATGGACACGCGGTTGTGGATGTTTACCCTCCACAGGCTAATTTTCTACCCCTGAGTGTGTGGAGTCACAAGATGCTCCTTTTCCCTCTGGACTGAATCGTTCCCCCGTTACTCTGCTTTACACAGCATGGATGGACAGAGAGAGAGAGAGAGACAGAGAGAGAGACACAGAGAGAGAGAGAGAGAGACACAGAGAGAGAGAGAGAGAGAGACAGAGGGAGAGAGAGAGAGAGAGAGACAGAGGGAGAGAGACAGAGAGAGAGAGAGAGACAGAGGGAGAGAGAGAGACAGAGGGAGAGAGAGACAGAGAGAGACAGAGAGAGAGAGAGACAGAAGGAGAGAGAGACAGAGAGAGAGAGAGACAGAGGGAGAGAGACAGACAGAGAGAGACAGACAGAGAGAGACAGACAGAGAGACAGAGAGAGATAGACAGAGAGAGAGACAGTTTATGTGTGCGTTTGAAAGAACAAATCCTGCTCGGGATCCCCCCGAGCGCTCGTCTCCGCGTATCCCAAACGCACGCAGCTCCCCATCGACGCGCACTTCAAACCGGCCGTGCGCGCCTCACTCTGTCGGGTGTGAAACCTGGCCGCACTCCAGGCCCGGCGATCACAGTACCTCCTCACATGTGAAGGACAGGCTCTGGCCTGAGGGAACAGGATCCACCCAGGGCTCAGCTCCGTCAGCGTTTCCGGCACTTTCCGCTCAGTAAAGACCTGTAAATACCACTAGACCCGCGCTTCCTGTCTGTTTATTACCTGGGCCGGGGGGCGTAACCCCACACTGTACCCAAAACAAACATTGATCTCATATTTGTATGTTATTATGTTACATAAACATATATATGTGTTTCTGTGACGTTCTGTGAAATCACCATTGCAGTAGCGCTATTCAATTCAAGGGCAGGAATGATGGGAAGACGGCTGGGAATGTAATTGGCTGTTTAAATGTCACATGCTTGTTTGATTTCAGGCAACCAGACAAACTGAGGGTGGTTTGGACGAGGAGGAACAGACGCCACTGCACCAAGGTATGATGGGAAATGCGGTGTAACTGGGCGAGAAGGGAAACGCTGCCAAAAGTGTCTAAAGTTGATCTTTTTTAACTCCAGTCTCTAATCTAATCTCTCTCTTCCTACTTTCCTCCTCCTCCTCTTCCTCTAAATCATCCTCTTCCTCAGCTCCATGGGTGGCAGCCGGGAATCAAGAACCCTTACAGGGGGATGGTGGTGTGGCAGGTGCCCGAGAACGTGGACGTCACCGTCACCCTCTTCAAGGTTTGACACGACGCCGTGCGCCGGGGCTGACGTTCGGCTTATAGAAATGAAAAAAAAAAGAGAAAAAAGAAATTCACTGTTTTTGGGTTCGAAAAATACCGTGTCTCATTCTCACAATGTCATCCGTCAGGATCCAACGGCAGAGGAATTTGAAGATAAGGACTGGACCTTCATCATCGAGAATGTGAGCGTCTGTCTGTGAATGGATGTTTTGGATTCCATTTCTTTTGAACGAGTAGTCTAGAAGTACTCGTTGTTTAGATAGACGTCAAATATGAAACTGTCCATGTCGCTGAAACATTTCCTGCTTATACGCCTCCCGTGTCGAGTTGAATACCTTTCGTAGTGAGTAATGGTATTCGGAAAATGGCAGCGGCGGAAAATGTTCCATCACCGAGAACACTACTGCACAAAAGGGAGTTTTGTGTTCCTCTTAACCTAAATCCTAAATAAATACTGAAGGAATCCACACAGGTGGTATGGTAAAAACAACAACGACAACAAGTTATGTTGTTTGACAGCCGGAGGCAGTCTGCTTTCAGTTTCTTCAGTACCTGTTAACAATCATGTTCCAACAATCTTCAGGCCAGTCTTTTCACGTTTACGTTGGATGTGCTTCCTTACATGTTACCGTTTTAATTTGAACTAACATTATTAGTAAAACCGTGTCTCTGAAAATATAGCTTACAAAATGTTTTATATTTGTAAAAAAAAAGTAGTTTATAGGCAAGGCAAGGCAAGTTTCTTTATATAGCACATTTCAGCCACAGGGCAATTCAATGTGCTTTACATGAGACATTAAAAGCATTAAAACAAAAAGCAAGACATTATAGACATTTAACACAAAAAGCAGGACAAATAGAATACAGGAATAAAAGTTACAGTGCAGTATACGGATAAACATAACTCCTCTTAGAAAGCAGTGGCAAAAAGAAAAGTCTCCAGGCTTGTTTTAAAAGAACCTAGGTAGGTGTTTATTTTATTTGTAATTTTTACACCGGTCGCCCCACGCTCCGCACACGGTCTGCGTTTAGGCCGAGCCGACACGGTTTTGGAAGATAGTATCGCTACTACTAGGTTTGTAAACAGCAGCAGCAAAAGCTCTGAAGGGTAACTAAGCCCTAATTCTCTCTGTCCCCCTCAGGAGACGAAGGGCCAGAGGAAGATCCTGGCATCCGTGGACGTGAACATGAAGAAGTTCGCCTGCGCCACCTCGGCCCAGTACAACCTCACGCTGAAGCTCAAGCCCCTGTCGGTGAAGGTGGTGGAGGCCACGCTCAAACTAACCCTCACCTGCTTCTTCCTCAAAGAGGGCAAGGCCACGTGAGTGTCCGCTCAACACAGTCATGACTTTATCACTGTTTCACCACAGTATGTCAATAGGCTCTGTGCACCAGCTCCACTACTTCCTGAAAGTCACTTGGCATCTTTATTTCCTGTCCTATATGATTGGATTAAGTGATTTATCAGGTGTGCGCTGGGTCTGCCACACACCTGATTAATCACTTAATCCAATCATATAGGACGGGAAATAAAGATGCCAAGTGACTTTCAGGAAGTAGTGGAGCTGGTGCACAGAGCCTATCGGATTTATGACAAACTGCTATTGTGGGCAAAGTGGGTGAATGGCTAGTTTGATAGAGGATATTTAAGCAAGTGACCAAGTGCTCATTTGCTTTTCTACAACGGCTACTACATATTATATATATTCACAAAAAACACTCAGTAGTAACATTCAATCATTTATTTACTGATCATTCTTATCATTTTAGTATTTACAAAATCTTCCGCGATAGGCTATAGTTCTGAATTAAATGGTTGCCAGGCAACATAGGCTATCTCGCCTTTTTTGTTACAGAGTATTTTACCACGGATGCTAGCCAATCAGAATCAAGTATCCAAACTTTCCGTTGTAGAAATTGGTATCATCCTTCTTCCCTGACTCTCTCGGTGACTGTCACAGAGACGAGGACATGCAGAGTCTGGCCAGTCTGATGAGTTTGAAGCCGAGTGACATCGGGAACCTGGACGACTTCAACGACAGTGACGAGGAGGAGGAGAAGAGAGGAAGCTCTGGAGCCGGAATGGCCGCCGCTTTCACAGGTGGCTAGCGCCCCATGCTAACCGCAGCGTCATTCACACACACAGGCAAAGCTAAGCTAGCACTTTGCACATGAAGCTAGCTTAGCATGTAGCACACCTAGAATGTAAACACGACACAGTGAGTTAGAGCCACACCCTCTCATCTGATCTGTTTAAAGATGGACATATGTTTAAGCTTTATCTTAAGCTAGTTTTGGTGTTTGATGCTTCAAAAGATTACAAAACATTCAGGTGGAACTCTCTCCAGTCTAACTGCCGTGCAAACTACGGTGGCCCCACAGGAATTCTATAATGGCTGCTTTTTAACTTTGTCTCTCAGGAATTGACAGACTAAACAAACACACTCTGGGCTATTTTCAAACTCACTTCTCTCTCTTTTTTCTGGCCTACTTCCTTTCTTTTATGAATCACTTTCCTCCCGCGTCGCCTTTCCCTCGCGCTCCTCTCTTCCTCCTGACCGAAAGCTCCCGTTCCCACGACCCGAAGGATACCCGACCAGGCCTGGCGACCCGTGGTCGACCCGGGCACCGCAGGTAGACTCTCTTCCTCTCTCCTCTCCTCTCCTCTCACTTCCTCGTTTCCTCGCGAGTCCTAACCTGAGCCGTTCATTTGAAACGGATGATATTCATGCCTCCGTTTTAGTGAATATCCACCATCAAACAATTCCCAGCCATCATTCATTCATTTGGTGTGGTTTGATGAAGGATATTTACTAATCTTGATGAATATTAGCTGTGGTTTCAAATGAGGGCATATCATACCGCATAGGTACCTTCTAATGTTGAATCAGATACTCTACAGATCATGTTCACAGTTGTTTCGATAACTCGTATTTCATGTAATGTTTTTATAGTTCCACAATACGTCCTGCTACCGTAAATTGGACTTTTTCTGTCAAATCCCCTTCAAGTACCAGACAAACTATAATTAAACATGGAGACTGAAGGCTTGGGCCTGACGTTAAGGGGCTCTATGCTCTATAGCCTATTATCACTTAATTTAATTGATTTGTCATGGGATGAGTTTGGGATGAGTATCTGAGTGCTGTCACTTTCCATCCCTTACATTCTTTCATTCTTCCCTCCTTTTCTTCTCCTCCTCTCTCCTCTCGCTGCTGCTTTCTGTCCTCTCCATGTAACCCGACCCCGCGACCTCTTCCCTCTCATCTCTTATCTGTTCTTTCGCTCCCTGTCCTGCTTATCTATTCTGTTTATTTCTTTACTCCTTTCTTTCTGTCCTCTCCCCTCTCTCCTCCTCTCTTCTCTCCTCCTCCTCTCCTCTCTCCTCCTCTCCTCTCTCCTCCTCTCCTCTCTCCTCCTCCTCTCTTCTCCTCCTCTCCTCTCCTCTTCCTCCCGTCCTCTCCCCTCTCTCCTCCTCTCCTCTCTCCTCTCCTCTCTTCTCCTCCTCTCCTCTCTCCTCTTCCTCCCGTCCTCCCCCCTCTCTCCTCCTCTCCTCTCCTCTCTCCTCCTCCTCTCCTCTCTCCTCTTCCCCCTGTCCTCTCCCCTCTCTCCTCCTCTCCTCTGTCCTCCTCTTCTCCTCTCTTCTCCTCCTCTCCTCTCTCCTCTTCCTCCCGTCCTCCCCCCCCTCTCCTCCTCTCCTCTCTCCTCCCCCTCACCCCCCCACCCCTCACTCATTCTACCACAGAGATGGAGTGGACTAGCTTAGGCGGCCCCGTCTCTACCATCTCTCTCCTATCCCGCCCCCCCCTGCCCGTACCCCTCGACCCCTCCACCCCGCCCGGCCCCGCCGCCCGCACCCGCCTCTCTGGGACGGCGGGGGCCGGCCAGCAGGCCCGGCCCTCCCCCTATGCCTTCACGGTGCCCGCCTTTACCCGGGCCCACCCTCCTGCTCTGCCCAAAATCTTCCAGCCCACTGCCGGCTCAGGTACTACATGTATAATATCTGGCACACTGGCTAATGGATAGTTACTGTAAGACTTTTTACTGTTGACTTTAGCTAAAGTGTTTAATGTATTAAGGAAGTATTTTTTGAGACCCTGTAAATTTCAGAAGTGAAATAAGGTTTATACAGTTAAAAATGGAGTAGGCCTATGTGACAATTACGTGAAATAAGGTTTATACAGTTAAAAATGGACTAGGCCCATGTGACAACGCGGGGAAGGAGATCAAAGAATCAAACAGATCACATGTTGGGGTTTGTGGTCGAAGCCGAGTGTATTTCGAGGGCCACTTACGACAGGAAGTCTGCCTCGACTGAATATTTATCACGCAATCTTCAGGTCCAGACAAGCACGGAAAATCACACGTGTTTACCCGGCTTGAAAACAATACTCGGTTATGTAACGTTTCTATCTCTGGCTGGTCTGAGGCAACCCCCTGCTGTTTGAGGAGGTGTAGCTACAGCACCCCCTGCTGTTTGAGGAGGTGTAGGGCCACGGCATGAGTCAGAAAAACAACTGGCACCATGAAGGCGACACCATGTCCCTGCTGTACCAAGTCCCTTGAGACATAGCATACAGCCCCAGCATAATTATGTCCTCTACCGACTGAAATGTCGGCCTTCCAGTGTTTATTGCCAAGGTTGCTAGGCGGGCAATTGCCTCATGTCCATAGCAACGGCCCGAGCTCACAGTGAATTTGTTCATCAGAGTGGCGAGTGACGTATTTTATGGCGTCTGGCATTTTCCCAGCTTCATCCTGACCGTTGCGAGGGAATTAACGGCACTCTTAATAGTCCTTCAGGGAGAACGCTTGGACAGGCCATGTGTGGAATGTTGTTCTGTTGGTCGTTGGGTTCTTGTTCTGAAGTTGTTGAAGTGATTGAACAGGCCGTTTGAGTCAGGGAGGTTTGAGCTTGTCATTTTTGGGGGTGACATTTTAATATGTTTTCCTATTTCGGTTTCTATGCTACCTTTTCCCAGTTACTATATCTCCCATCATCCGCTCACTCTCTCTCTCTCTCTCCTCCCATGTTTCTCCTCCTATCTTTCTTTCCTCCTCCACCTCTCCTCTCCCAGTGCCCATCTCTGTTCCCCAGAGGCCTCAGGGTTACCACGGCAACCCGGCCGGTCTAGCGGAGGCCCAGGCGCCCGCCGCCCTCCCCTCCTTCACCCCTCCCAAACCCCCCTCCGCCTCCCTCACCGGGCTCTCCAGCTCCCCCCTCTCCTCCTCCCTGCTCTCCTCCTCGCCCTCCGCGCCGCCCCCCCGCCCCCCCGCGTTCTCCGACATCCCGCAGACAGGTATTACTCCCGTAGAGACAGAGGGGGGGGGGGGGGGGGGGGGGGGCACAGCCGTCGGTCCGTCCCGTCCGTGACCCGTCATCCTCACATCCTCTTCTCTTCCCTCTCTGCGCTCCCTCTCTCCCTCCCTCCTTCTCCACCTCCTCTCAGCCACTTACGCCGCCGCCCGCTGCAGCGCCTGGAGACCTCAGAGCATCCCCTCCTCCTCCTCCTCCTCCTTCTCTCTCAGCTCCTCCCCGCCTGGCTCACTGCCCCCCCCTGTTCCCCGCCGGCCCAAATCCTCCTACCTCACCTCCCTGGTGGAGCCTGGCTGTGCCCTCACCCGGCCCACCAGCCTGCCCTCTGCCCCTGACACAGGTACACCGCTGGCCAAAGGGTCACAGGTCATTAGAAGTAGCCTGACCGGACAGATAAAGGGATCTGCACAACATCAGTTGCAGTATTTTAGAGTAGTATTTTAAATATCTTTTATCTTTTAAGTACCTCCATGATCGCATGATCCATAAAGTGTTGCAATCTGCTGATCTGTGTTGGCTGTTATAGTTTACAGAAGCTAGGTTTAGCTAAATTAGGCTAGGCTAATGTTAAGATGGGTGGGGTTAAGCAAAACTAAGATATTGAGATAATGTTAACGTTGGCTAACGCATTTGGGAAGTTGGCTAAGGTTTTTCAGCACTTTGAGATCTCTCAATGAAAAGTGCTTTTTAAATATAATGAATTTCTATTTGCTATTTTGACTAGCTGTCACGACCATGACCTGTGACCCCAGCCATTACCGTATGTGTGATATGTGCTGTAAGGGAGGCCATTTTGTCTGTTTAACTTTTAACTCATTTAAACCGTGCGGCTTTTCCGTTGATGGTTTCCTCTGCCCTGTCTTCTCTCTCCCTCCCTCTGCTTCCACCTCAACCTCCTCTCTCATGACTCTATACGTGTCTCTCTTTCTCTCCCTCATCCCTCGTTTTCTCCCCCTCCCTCCCGTCTCTCCCTCCCGTCCCTCCTTCTCTGTCCCAGCTCCTTGGCAGAGTGAATGGAGGCCCCCCAAGACCCAGGCCCCCTTAGCCCAGCCCGGCCTCTCCCCCAATTTCATGCGCCCCTTGCCCCCTCTCCCGACGGAGGGCGCGCCCCTGCAGACGAAGCCGAGCGCGGACACCCCACGTAATGCGGCTTGCTCTCATCCCGCCCCCTCGTCGGCCCTCTCTCCCCCCGTGGCGTCTGCCTTGCCCGCGCTGTCACCTGACGCGCCGCAGCCCCTCCCCCCCTCGCCCTCCTCTCCCCAGCCTGCGCCCTTACCTCAGCCTGCGCCCGACCCTCCCTCTGAACTTCCCTACTGCGTTCTCGTGTCTTCCCCGTCCCCCTCCTCAACTCCCATCGCTGTCCCGTCTGACACCCAAGCACCCGCGCCCGCTCCCAGCTCTGACCCTCTGTCGTCCGTTCCGTCCACTCCTTTTGCGTCTTCCTCCTCTTCCTCCTCTTCCTCCTCCACCCCGACTCTCCTCCCCTCACCCCTCTCGGACTCCCCCCCCTCACCCCTCTCGGACTCCCCCCCCTCACCCCTCTTGGACTTCTCTCCTGTCCCTGTCCCTGCTTCTCTCCCTCCCCCTGTCCAGTTTTGTGACTCTGTCTCGGCCCTGGCCACCGGACCTCCCCCTGTTGCTATCGGTGTTGTTCCGTCTCCTGCTGTTCCCGCTCGACCCCTTGACCCCCAGTCAGGTACAGAGAGCTCGGAATCAAACTTTACCCCCACAAGAAAAATGCTCCTCTTACCAGTCTCAAAATTCTGTCAGGTGGCTGATATTATGAAACCAAGGCTGCGTTCCAAACCGCTCACTCATTCACTCACTCACTATTCCCTATGTTGTGTAGTGAACAAGAAACGGTAGGGTTCATCCTCTGTTCACTAGAACTTGCTGTGAATTGTGGGTATTTTCTAGTGGACTATACAGTGAATCAAATTAACCGTTGAGAATTCGGACACTAGAAGAAAATGGCGAACACACTGTATTGTCCACTGTTTCTGTAATAGGGAACGGTTTTGAACACAGCCCAGGTCTACCCCTCTTCTAGCTTGAGCATGTTTTATTCCTCCTCTCCTTCCCCCTCTTCCCTCCGTCTGTCCTACTATCTTTTCTCTTTCCTGTCTGTCCATCCCAGCCTCCCTTCCAGCTGGCCAGACTTCGGACTGGAGGCTCCCGGCTGTCCGTAGTGTGGCCCACCCCAACCCGAGGAGGTCCCATCATGTCACCTCTCCAGTGGAACCCCTCTTGCCCTCTCCTCTGTCACCCCCTGCTGCTCCTGTGTTCTCTTGCCCCCCTGCCCAGACTCAAACCCCCACGCCCCCCACCCAGGCGCCCGTCACTGTTCCCTCAAACAACCCTGAAGCAGGTACTAGACCTGAAGTGACCAATGAGCTCACTCACAGTCTCCTCCTACTCTCTGTTGTGCAAACATCAGTCAAACAAGACCACCTGGTCATACTTATGAGGACTGTAATGACTCACCACCTGGTCATACTCATTGGAGCAGTTGATGGCTTCCATTAACCAGTTTCTGCATCAACAAATTGTCTACTGGCTTTCACTTTTACCGCTGTTGCTCATTAAAGGCTGGCCGGCCATTTAACCCACTGTTGCAGATAAGCGAGTCTGACCCGAGTCTTGTTTTTCCTCCAGAGGTCTACAGGCAGCTGGACACACTGACAGAGGAGGAGTATCCGAATGTTTCGCCCACCGGTGAGCGTGACCCCCGTTCAACCACAGTAGGATAGAATATGTCTTTCCTGGGAGAGGGAGCTGACACCGTCCTCTCTGTCCCGAGCAGCCACCGACCCCAGAGGTCCCCGCTCAGCAGGAACCATCAGCATCTCCAATCAGAGGCCAGACCCGTCCACAGAAAGGACGCCATCGGCCAGGCCCTACGAGAGAAGGCGGGAGGCTCAGCCGGCGTTTGGATTGGACAGTGTCAGGGCGACGGCAAGGTGAGTGCAACGAGATGTAGCCTACACAGACGTCGGCCGTTCGGTTTGGTGTGTTACAGCGTTCCATCTGTGGCCGTAATTCCTCCATCTGTGGCCGTAATTCCTCCACGCAGACACTAGAGCTCATTGTTTATCAACTTCGACTGCTGACGTGAATTACTTGCTATCGACCATTTCACTGAAAGTTCCACTGGTTCCATTGAATGGGTCTATATTTTTATCTGCTGCATATTTCAACATAAGTACATAGGTGTTCCAAAACTTGTTTTCAAATTTTTTTTCTATAAATAAGTAAAATATTTGATTCACTGATGTATTAGTGAACAGCATTGGTATGTGTTTGGAGGAATCATGGTGAAACGCTTGAAAAGGTGTGGTTCTAACCTGAGCATCTTCATTTAATATTAATGGCGGGCATGTTCTTGTTCAGTTGGTTAGCACAATTGAGTTTGTAAATGACATGAAAGTTATACGTGAGCTGATTAAAAAGTATTGTAAAGAATGAAGCTTGGACTGAATGCTTATGTCCCACTAAACTGGGCTCAACATGGAACAGCGGGAGTGAAAGAGTCACTTGTGTTGTGATGTTTTCATGGCATATTTAGCCAGGAGCACTAAAGTAATGTATACGGTATGGTGGTAGTATAAATATACTCTTATGCTGGTAGTGTGGCTCAGGTCTGTGAAACTAGAAATATTTAATATGTTGCCATAATCACAATGCATGGTTACTGATGGGGTGTATTTATATGACTTTCTACGTCATTTTGTTGGAAACTCCCTGTCAATAATGAAACCGAATGCTGCTGAATCGGTTTCCTGTTCTGTGCCAAGTTCCCTCAAGCTGCAGGGCTGTTGCAATTGAGAGCTGTTCTGCTTGCCTTGGCGCCTTGATTTTTCATACAAGACGGATTTCTTTTTGCTTGTTGGGTTGGCAGCTCGGTGTGCACTGTGCTACCTATAGTTGAATACTCATGCAACACTGCTCATTTGCATGGGCATTGCTATGGAGTCTCTATAGTGAAATGCAAACTTTAGATACATCAAGGCTTTATATTCAAGGTCAGGGACTGTTTTTTGCATTACTGATATGGAGGAATAATCTCCCTCCTTGACCTCTGAACTCTGTTTGTCCCTCAGAGCTGAGAGCATGACTGCTCTTCTGCCCTTTAGCCCACGTGCGCCCTCCGCCCCTGAGCTCCGATATATTGAGATGCCAAAACCTGAGGGGAATCGGGCTGAGGCACTTCCTGTTTCCCTACCAACAGCCCACCCAATGCCCTATCCTCTCCCCCCCTCACCTGAGCCCAGCCTGGCCTCCACCGCGGAGCCACTGGACACACCGAGGAGTCGCACAACAAAGATGTCCCTTCAGATAGGCACACCATTAGCCAAACCTGAGCATGATGTCCAGTCCACTCTGAAGCTACCCGATAAGCAGCAGCAGCAGATGCCTCCTGTCCACACAGCCCTCCAGACCACTATTCCACATTTGCCAAAGAGTGACTGGACAGAAG
Organism: Borostomias antarcticus; assembly: GCF_949987555.1. Lineage (NCBI taxonomy): Eukaryota > Metazoa > Chordata > Actinopteri > Stomiiformes > Stomiidae > Borostomias > Borostomias antarcticus. Next base: position 579,532 of record NC_140270.1, read on the forward strand.
AGGAAGAACCAAAGAAGGAGCAGGAACTGAAAGTAGTCCTTATGACAGACCCTCCCACAAACATAGGATGTTCTGAAGCTGAACCCATGGATTGGGGGTAAGTGCGGCATGGAAAACAGTACTCCTATGAATCCTACAATGTGTTACGCTCCATTCAGTTGGTGTTTACATCTATCTAGGCCTGTATGGATACAGTAGCTTTGACATACAGTAGGCATCCCCTTGGCTTGCATACAGTCAAATTGAGATTAAAATGTTCCCCATGGCATCTCTCCCCTGACATATTTTCTTTGGTGTCCTTGTCCAATTAGAACTGAAAGCATGGCCGCATTGCCGCCATCTTGTCCCAGAGTGGCCAGTTCTCCTGGTTTCCTCTCCACAACGATAAGCAGCACATCAGAAGCTCAGTCTGAAAAACGGTCCGTTGATAAGAACCCACTGTGGGAGGTGCCACTGAAAGAGAGCCCCGAAATCACCGTTCAGAGGTCCGAGGACCAGAAAGCCACGGAAAATAAGTCCTCCTGTCCCAGATTGGCTACCATCTCCGGGGTTCCCTCTGCGGCACCACGACTCGAAATCGAAATCCCCAAACCACAAATGGAGCCATCTGTTGTGAACCTGGCACCATGCGAAAGAGTGTTCAGTGCACCTTATTTGCCCTCAAGGCAGCCAGTTGAAGCCACTCGGACTGAGGCTGTCGGTTGGGATGTGGATAAGAAACCGTTAGGGGAGAAACCACATGATGAGAGGCCTGTTATGGCACCTTCCTCCCCAGTCAGTTCAGATGAGGTATATAAAGAAAAACAAATGCAGAAGAGTATCATAGCGCAAGTCCCAACTCCAAGTGAGCGCTCTATTCCTGTTTTTCCATCTGTTCCTAGGCCCAAAACTCAGGTTGCCAAGACTGTGAGAACGCCAGCTATGCCAAATCTACTGCCAACTTGCCCTCAGGTTTCCGGTATTGCCGGGTTGCCAGGTTTAGATCAGACTCAGGCGGTTGAGTGGCCAGTGGATAGAAAGCCCCTGTGTACGACATCTTTTAGAGAGAGGCCAGGATCGTTGATGTCACATTTAGAATATGTTGACGCTGTCTATCTGGACAGTGAAATGGTTGCAAAAATGAGTGATATGACACCCTCCTGCCCTAGAGTAGCCAGTATCCCTGGCTTCCCTTCTGCTCCAAGACAGGAGCCCCATATGGTTAACCTTTTACCTATATGTCCCAGACTGGCCAGAGTTCCAGGTTTCCAATCTAGAGAGACCGTCACATATAATGATGAAGATTGGGTTGTGGACAGACATCCACTGTGGGAGAAGCCATTAAAGAGAAGAGGGGGACGCGTTCTAGATCAGGAATTCACATTCAAAGACACTGAGATGATGAGGGACATGGTAAACATGTCGCCAGCTTGTCCGAGACAGACCAGTATTCCTGGCTTCCCCTCAGCACCACAGAAGATGGTGCGCACACCAAGTATGACCAGTCTTCTGACTGCATGTCCTAAAATAGCCAAGCTTCCTGGTATACCTTCTAGACATCCAATTAAGTCGGATAATGATGACTGGCATGCTCTGAGGAGACCGCTTTTTGTGAGGCCGGTGAAGAGAAAGCTATCTTACGTTATTAAGGAGCTGTCACGTGAGGACAGAGATCTCTTCAAAGACATGATTAGAATGTCGCCGTCTTGCCCAAGACAGGCTAGTATACCTGGTTTTCCCTCTGCCTTTCGACAAGAGCCGAGTATGGTTAACCTTCTACCTACATGCCCCAGAGAAGCCCGAGTCGCAGGTTTACCCTCTCTAATGTCAGTCAGGTTTAGAGATGAGTGTTGGCTTGTGGACAGACGTACAATATGGCAGAAGCCACTGATGATTAGAGAGGGTCTCATTTCATATACATCTCACTATCTCAAAATCACACTCCAAGACACTGAAGTGATCAAAGATATGGTAGCCTTGTTGCCATCTTGCCCACGACAGGCCAGTATCCCTGGCTTCCCTTCCGCACCACGACATGAGCCTAGTATGGTTAACCTTCTTCCTACATGCCCTCAGGTTGCCAAAGTTTCAGGTTTACCCTCTATACAAACAAACAGATGGAGAGACGAGACTTGGAATGTAGACAGAATTACACTGTGGCAGAAGCCATTGAAGAAAAGTGACGTGTTTGTTCATCCTTATTCCCCAGCTCTGGGTGAAGACGAGAACATGGTGAGAATGTTAGCCATGTTGCCATCCTGCCCGAGGCAATCTGGTATCCCTGGTTTCCCTTCTGCACCAAGTCAAGGTCCATGTATGGTCAACCTTCTGCCTGCTTGTGCTAGACTGTCAAGAGTTCAAGGCTTACCCTCTAGAGAGACAGTCAGATCCAAAGATGCAGATTGGTTTGCGGACAGAAGGCCAATGTGGGAGAAGCCACTAAAGAGAATGGGTGTGCTGATTTTAAATGTCTCCCCATCTCTTTATGAAGACAAGAATACGAGAAATATGGTAAATTTGATGCCATCTTGCCCTAGGAATGCCAGTGTACCTGGGTTCCCTTCTGCACCGAGGCAAGAGCCTAACATGGTTCACCTCTTGCCTACATGTCCTAAGGTAGCCAGAGTTTCAGGTTTACCCTCAAGACAGTCAGTCAGCTCTAGAAATCAGGATTGGTTTGTGGATCGACGTCCACTGTGGCAGAAGCCATTGAGAAAAGGTGATGTGTCGATTCTGCCTATTTCTCTTGCTCAGAATAATGATATTGTTGGGATGGCAGCTATGGTGCCATCTTGTCCTAGAAAGGCTAGTATTCCAGGCTTCCCCTCTGCACCCCAGAAGCTTGCCATCACACCAAGTATGATCAGTTTACTTTCAACATGTCCTAAATTCTCCCAGATTTCAGGTTTTCCATCTAAACAACCAGTTCATTCTAAAGATGAAGGCTGGTGTTTAGGCAGATGGTCACTATGTGAGAGGCCATTGAGCAAAGATCATGTTAAAATGAATACAGATCTTGGTGAATCATATAAGGATGCAGAATTGGTGAAAGACATGGCAGCCATATTACCATCTTGTCCAAGGAAGGCCAGTGTCCCTGGCTTCCCCTCTGTATCAGTTCAGACATTTGTTGAAACTGCAAATATGCATTGTCTTCTGCCAACTTGTCCTAGAACTTCAAGAGTTTCTGGTTTACCATCTAGACTTCCAGTAGAGATGGATGAAGGTGTCTGGCATGAAAATAAGACGTCACTATTGGTGAGGCCATTAAAAAAAAGAGTAAAGGTTGTCATTCATGGTAGTCAAGGGATACCTTTCAAAGAAAAAGCAATGGTTAGAATTATGGTGTCAATGTTGCCACCCTGCCCTATAAACGCTACTATTCCAGGCTTTCCCTCAAAGTCAAGACAGAGACCTCTGATGATCAGTGTTAGGGAAGCCCCTAGTATGCTTAATATTTTGCCCACCTGCCCGAAGCATACAAGGGTTGCAGGATTACCATCAAGATGCCCATCCAGAATAGGATATGACGACTGGTGTGTTGATAGGCAGCCATTGTGGGAGAAACCATTGACTAAAAGAGAGGGGATTGTCCCTTGGTTTTCCTCCCCTGAGATGTCATTGAGAGACAAAGAAATAATGCTTAGTATGGTGCCATCCTGCCCAAGACAGGCCACCATCGCTGGCTTTCCGTCTAAAGCTCCTTGTGTCAGTAGAGTAGAAAGAGAGCTGGGTATGACTGATCTGTTGCAAAGTTGCCCTGAAAATTCCCGTATCATTGGTTTTCCAAGACTGTCAGTTAAAACTGATGTCAGAGTAGACGACTGGCCCAAAGTTGAGAGTGTAATCTGTCAAAAGCCACTCAAGAACGAGACCAGTACTCTGGGATTTTCCCTTTTCCAGGGACAGGAATGTTACGAAAACAAAGCCACGATAAAGGATATGGTGTCCCTTGTACCCTCCTGTCCAAGTGTTGCTATAAGTCCAGGCTTTCCCTCTGTGTCACAACTCAAAGTAGACGAGCTTCCAAGTATGGTCAGTATTTTACCATCTTGCCCAAAGGTGTCTTCGGCTCTTGGGCTTTCGTCCACAAATATTCTCAGTTCAGATCAGGATCCAGTGAGGGGTTGGCCAACAAGGAATGAATCATTGCTAGAGAGGAAATTGAAAGAAAACACTCTTACTGTACATGCACCCCCCATATTTTATATAACAACACCTAACAAAGGCTTTGATAGGAATAGGATGGCCTTAGAGCCAACATGCCCACGTAAAGCCAGAATACCTGGCTTCCCATCTTCTCCAAAGTCTGAAGCAAAGCAGTATGTCACTTCTACGGTTAAATCTATAACTTGCCCAATGGATTCACTTTCACATGAGATGCCATCAACGAAGACAGACCATAGAGGGGAGGCTCTGGTTCCACAGTGGCCACCGGAGGAGACGTCATTTTGGGAAAGTTCCTTGAAAGAGGCATCGGTCGAAGTGGACTCCTTGTTTGCCACTGTAGATGTACCAGAGAATGTCAGGAAGGTGGCGATGTTGCCCTATATCCCAAGTGAGACCCATGTCTCTGGATTTCGATCTACACCGTTATCTCTCCGAAGTGGAGGAAACCCTAGTCATCAGCCTTGTGAAACCAAAATACCCATGAAATGGAAAGAACAAGAATCTAAATGTGGCTCAGAGACGGAGGGGCTCGAAGTTGAAAGGGGCTTTTGGACACAAAATGAGGCTAATGACCTGGGCATTCTAAAACATGGGTGAGTGAGAGGAGGAAGACAAGACTCCAAAACTGCATTGTGGCATTTTGTTCAGAGACTTCCTCAGAGAAACATTTCTCTCCATGCAGTCAGTCGATAGTGTATGAAAGGCTTGCCTACCAACTCAGACACTTGCACTGCACAATGTGTCTCTCCGTTCCGGCAGATGGATTGTAGCTGTTGTTGGGCTTTGCTTTCCTTCGTAAATAATGCTTTTTCACCGTCTCATCCTCTTAACAGGCAAGGTATTGGTCTGCTGTCTTTACCCCCCTGCCACATGTTTTAACATTGTGGTGATTCATAACCCCATACTCCAGTTTGGGGTTACTTTCTTTGTCTATTCCTTCATTCTCTTGAGAACAGACAGTATAGTATGAGATTGGAGCAGCTGTTGAGAAGGAGTCAAATGGAGGAAAAATTTGGTCTTGGACCTACAGTAGTTAAGAGTCAGTCGAAGGATGTTTCAGTAGACAAAGTCAGACTCTGGAATGGAGTATGCTGAGAGGAAGGATGCTAATGTGGCAAGGGATAATGTTGTATACTGGGGTAGTGGAACCAGAGGATGTACTCACACATACTAAGAGAGCGTAACAATTGTGAAACATCTTTCCACTGCGCATCACTGCCTGCTAATGTGATGCTGGTTTAGTTGTGTCGATCTGCATGGGTGCTGTACTGTTGCTGCTCTGCAGGTGTGGATGTAGAGTAATAGCACCTGCCATGGAGATGAAGTTGCTCTCATTTTACTCTCACTTGTAGCTAATGGTTTATTTATAGTTGTTTTGGATTTATGAGCATGCAACGGTGTGGCTTTAGTGAGTAATCTGATTAAGCATGGGCATGAGTGCTGATGCTGATTCGTGTGGTGTGATTTTTTTTGCTATAGAATGTGGCTCCACTTATCAGTGGTCTCACTCACATACAGTATATTACTTTTTGGATTGTTTTAGTCATCTTTGATTGACCATAGTTTCCCCTCTCCTCAGACCTGAAAACATGGTTCCTCTGCTGCCATCGTGCCCAAGTGTTGCTAGTGCACCAGGGTTTCCTTCTACCAAGACCTCTACAGATGCTGACTTAAGCGATGTTGCTTTTGACAAGAGCATACTATGGGAGCGGCTCTCAAGGGAGACTCCAGAACCAAACATGGAGACATCAGCGGGGGAAAGGGAGAAGATGAGAGGAATGTCAGACATGCTCCCATCCTGTCCCGGCGTTGCCTCCATCCCAGGCTTTCCTTCTGCTCAGCAGTTAACGGTTGGGGAAGTGAAGGCAAAGAAAGACCCTACCATGGCGGATCTAGTGCCGTCCTGCCCAAGCGTTGCTGGCATACTTGGATTCCCCTCCCTTGAAAGACAGGAGGGGGAGTGTCCAGTGGACAGAGAAGAAATCTGGGAGAAGCCTCTCAAAGAGAAAGAAATGGTGGCCATTGAGACTACATCTCATTTGGACAGATTGAAGGAAGACACAGAGTTATTGAAGCGCATGGCGTATATGGAGCCATCATGCCCTACAGAGTCTAGTATCCCTGGTTTCCCGTCTTCAAAGAGGCCTAAAACTGAGCAGTCCATGACCTCCCTGTTACAGTCTTGTCCCAATGTCACCAGTATTCTTGGCACACCATCCAGACTGTCAGTCAAATCAGACATGGCAGAGCCGGAGTGGTCGATAAATCTAGAACCGCTGTGGGAGAAAAGCCCAAGGGAGGAGCCAGTTTTGGCTCAAGGCACAGCAGTGGAGGACAGTGACAGCATGGCAGGGATGGCGTCCATGGTACCGTCATGTCCTGAAGAGGCCAGGAGTCCTGGTTTCCCCTCGGCACCTCATCCCAAAGCTGTCGAGATGGTAAACATTTTCCCCTCCCGTCTCAAAGATTCTGGCAACCCAGATTTCCCGTCCACCGAAGAGGCTAGTAAGAAACAGCTGGAAGACCAAGAGAAGCATGTCAAAGAGAAGACCACAGTGACTATAAACATCAACCAAGGAGATGAGAAGACAAACAAAGACATGGCAACTGTGGTACCATCCTGTCCAAAAGGAGTTGAGATGTTTGTCTTTCCCTCTGTGCCCCACCCCAGAGCAGTTAATTTAGAAACTGTCCCAAGCATGGTTACGCTCTTCCCATGTTGCCCTAAAGTCTCCAGCATGCCTGGTTTCCCATCAACTGAAGAGGCTGACAGCAAAGACTGGCTTACAGATCAATCTCCACTGTGGGAGAGACAAACAAAGGAGAAGCCAGAGATGGTGGACAGATGGGAGGAAGACAAAGAGGAAGAGATTAAAGCAATGGTGGCTTTGGCACCATCCTGTCCAGAACATGCTGGTATACCTGGCTTCCCTTCTGTCTCACAAAGTAAAGTAGAATATTACGGCGCAAGTATGACGAGCCTTCTACCCTCTTGCCCAGGAGCCTCCAGAATCCCAGGTTTCGCATCATCGCTGGAGCCTGAGAGAAACGACTGGTTCATAAATCGTCAGCCATTGTGGGAGAAACAGAGGAAGGTTAAGCCATTTTTAATTGAAGGCAGATCAGATAAAGACGAAAATGAAATGAAAGCAATGATGGCTCTGGTTCCGTCATGTCCTAAACAGGCTCGAGTCCCTGGCTTCCCCTCTGTGCCACAACCTAAGGTAGTCTACTATGGGCCAGATGTTGTCAACCTTCTCCCGTCTTGCCCCAAAGTCTCCAGCATGGCTGGTTTCCCATCCACTCAGGAAGCTGATAGGAAAGACTGGCACACAGATCGTCAGCCATTATGGGGAAATGAGATGAAGGAGAAGCGGATCTTAGTGATTGACAGATTTGAGAAAGACAATTGTGAAATGAAAGGAATGGTTTCTTTACTCTCAAGTTGTCCTCAAGAGGCCCGGACACCTGGTCTCCCTTCTGTATCACTACCCAAAGTGGTGTATTTCGGGGCAATGCCAAGTATGGTCAATCTTTCACCCTCTCTCCCAAAACACTCAACTATCCCAGGTTTTCCATCCTCTGATCAGACTAGAAAAGATTGGCTTGCAGACAAGGAACCACTGTGGGTGAAGCAAGCTAAGGAGAAGAAAGCAGTGATGCTTACCTTTGAAAAAGACTTGAACACGATGAAACCAATGGTGGCTCTGGTACCAACCTGTCCGAGAAAGTCTTGCATCCCTGGTTTCCCGTCTGTTCCAAATTCCAACATTGTGTATTATGGTCAAAGTATAGTAAATCTGCTGCCATTGTGCCCTACAGTCTCCAATATCCCAGGGATGTCATCGCTTGAAGGTGGTAAACGAGCAGAATGGAACGTTGATCGGGGTTCATTGATGAAGAGACCGCTGAAGGAGAGGAAGGTTGTAATTGACAGCACAAAACTTGACATGGAGAGAACCAAAAACATGGTTGCATTGGCGCCATCTTGCCCACATGCTGCAAAGATCCCTGGCTTCCCGTCTGCGCCGAAACGCAACATGTTGAGTCTTGTACCCTTGTGCCCCAAGGTTTCCCGTGTCCCTGGTGTTGCAACCACCCAGGGAGCTACGAAATTAGAGTGGCTTGTTGACCCGACCCCATTGTGGGAAGAACTTCAGAAGACAAAGAAGAAACCTGTTTTTGCAGTTGACAGTCTAAAGCAAGACGGGGAGATTATAAAAGCAATGGTGGCCTTGGCGCCCTCTTGCCCAGAAGCAGCGAGGGCTCCCGGGTTCCCGTCCGCGCCTCATCCCAAAGCTGGAGAGCCCAACATGATGAGCCTTGTGCCCTATAACAAGAAAACATCCCACCTCCCAGGCTTCCCATCCGCTTCAAAAGACACGACAGGAGATTGGCTGGTAGAAACGAAACCTTTGTGGGTGAAGCCACTGAAGCAAAGATTAGACACGGTCATATCAGTTTCTCCATACCAGGAGAGACTCCTTAGTTATAATACAAAACATATGATGTCCATGGTGCCGTCATGCCCAAGAAAGACTCGTATACCGGGTTTCCCTTCCGCTCCTGTTGAAAATAGACCGTCAGACATGATCAGCTTACTGGCATCCGCACCAAGCATTTCAAACACCCCTGGATTCCCATCAGCAACGATGCTCAGTTCAGCCGACATGGATATAAAAGCCATAATGCCTAAGCCTCTCTTTGAGAAGACAACGAAAGAGAAGTCAGTCATCATTATAGAGCGGTCAGCGGAGGACAGAGATAAAATGAAGAATATGGTGGCCATGGCAGCAACATGTCCAACTACGTGTCGCATCCCTGGATTCCCCTCTGCACCTCCACCAAAAGTAAAGGAGGAAAATAAAATGGCTGCCCTATTGCCCTCTTGTCCATTGGAATCTAGAGTACCGGGGTTACCCTCTAGACGGAAAACAGAAGCAGCCTCGCCCCAGGTGGAATCTGTGAATTACAAGCAACCGTTATGGGAAAAACCATTGAAGGCTTGGACTGATGACGATGTGTATCTCAAGCCTGCAAGAGACGTTGAAGTTGGAGAGGAAGAAAAGAGGAAAATGTTTGCACTGGCGCCATCATGTCCTAAGGAAGCAAGCATCCCCGGTTTTCCTTCTGCACCCCCTTGTCATTCAGATACTATAGATGGTAAGATCCATGTAGTGTTAAGCATACAATTATATATGCAGAATATATATATCATGAGACATGTCAGTAACCATTTAATACATCAGATTCAGATTCCTTTATTGTTATATCCGTTATTATACTGTACATGTACAGGGGAGTAAAGTTCTTGGGTTCTAGCTTCTCAACCTCAGTACATGAATAACATGAATAACAACACAAGGTAATGACAGTTAAGACAGTATACTATAGGATAATATTATAAAACAATAGTTACAAATGAAACAAGTGCACTGGATCATACGTATGTCTTTGATTTGTAGAGAAATGTATTCACACAAAGGATAAGTTGAAAGAGGTTGAGAAAAAGAAGGGGTAAGTGTATGAGCCAGTGGCTTTGTGCATGGGTTGCAGTGAAAGTACAGTAGGAGATATAAAGTGGTGTTCATCTCTTTTTGTCTCACTTGTTCTGCAGTAACTAATATAAACATGTTTCTTGGCTTTGGAAACACATTTTTAAAAACTAAAATAAACATGTTTCTTAGCTCTGGAAACACATTTTTAGAATGCATGGATTGGTTGATAAGTTTCATGGAGTTGAGATCCATCTAAGGTCTATGAATTGCTGGATTGATATTTGCGCTGAATGTTCGATGGACCTCTGAGTAGTATAGTCAACAGCCATGTGTTTGTATCTTTGTGTCCCATGGATTCTGTGAGGACATTATTCTCACTATACTTTATATACACTATTAAATCAGTGTCCCTAGCAACCCTCACGAAGAGAAGCTTGCAACACAAGACGCCCAGACTGTGGAGAAGCTAATGGACATAGCAGAGCCAGAGCTAGTGTTAGGGTGGGAGGTGTTGGAGGCTGAGGGCTCTGTGACAGAGGAAAAGGAAGAGCACTCAGGCCTAGTGCAGGCGATAGTGGGTGTCTTCCATAGAGGGTAAGTGGGAGATTGGTGTGATATGAATCCCCTCCTCACTTACGTGTACTATTTTTATTACTTGCTTGCATGCGATTAAACTCCTTTTGGTCATTCTCATTGTTATTGCATTGTGCATTTTGAACAGAATGTACTTACTTTGAGTGACTCTTGCATGATGTAATCATGAAATATAAACTCCTGACTGATGTGTGAATGCTCTTATTTTCAGTATTGAAACCTTTCATGTGCTTGTCCAAGGTTTCAATCTCTGACTTGAGTATTCCTCTCTCACAGTTATGAAACGGTAGCATCCATTTTGGGGCCTTCTGGCTCTAGTCGAGCTGAAGGTACAGACCAGGCCTTCTCCTCCTCTGTGGACCCAGAGAGCTTTTCAGTCAGCGCCTCTATCCCTCCACCAGATGCATTCACCCTCATTCAAGAAGCAATCTCTGACACACAACACCACGAAGGTGAACCTCAAACCAAAACGGCCATCGAGCTCCCAACGGTTGCTGAACCCTATATGTGGGCTCTGGCAGGGGATCAGTCTGAAACTCCATCGCCAACCACAGACAGTGACGATGGCTTTGTGGGAGTTGTTGTAGGCCCATGTAGTATGAAGAAATGGCCGCCGCTGACAGAAGCCGATCTCACCGAGATCTCAAAGCAAAACTTTGCAGGAGCAGAGGAAGAGGAGACCTCTCTCGGCTCGTGGGATCATATAGGAGAGAAGGCACCTTTCACAAACCAGGATTCATGGCAGATGTCAGGTTTTGTTGAAGGTTTGTTGGCAGAGGAGCTTGTAGAGACAGTGAAGGAGGAGGTGGGAACAGCGTTATCGGCCTCACTACACCTGGACCAGGGGTGAGTTTCCTGGGATCAAACCCTACAACGACCTGTGTGGCTGCACGGCTTGAAAATACAAAAATATGTTGATTTACAGTCATAACTTTGTCTCTGGTTTTGCTTATCAATGCTTGCTACACTGCAAACTGTAATGGACACCTCCGGTATCTGTATAATGGCCCTTGGCTGTGATGTTGTGACGTTCTCATCTGTGGCACAGGCGTCATAAACTAAGGTTGTCAGTGTCTTTGTGCTACTCTGTCAGCCATGTGGCGAATTGGTGAGTGCATGTTTAAGGGAGGAAGTGCCATGAATGTTTTGGAGCATTTGGGTGAGTTACAATTGTTCATACAGTAACCTTGCTTTCCTGCTGGGATGATTGGGCCTCGGTATCTAATCGTCTGCTGGGTGCCATCTTATGGAATGTGGATTCTAGCACAAATTATTGGGGACAGGTTACAAAACAATTTGATTTGATTGTCATTCTGTATCTAGACCTGAGGTCTGATCATGTATTTTTTCATTCTTAAGCCCCCAACACACAAGCACAGAGGAGGCCTCTCCTGCTGCCACCCACCCCACCGCAATCACATTACTGGTGGGGGACAAGTCCGCAGAGCAAGGAGACACTGTCCAAGACAAACCCACTGACGATCAGGAAGTCCCTTCACTTCAGCCACAGACAGAAGTCGTCCTTCCTCAGCGAAGGAGAAAGGCCCAACGAGACGTGCTTCCCGAGCCTAAGAGGAAAGCTGGAGATCAAGGCGTCGCTGCCGGGCCAACTACAGAGGCGGTCCCGCTCCGGCCTTTGAGGAGAAAGGACAGTCTCACTCCAGACCGCACTTACAAACGCGAGGTTGTATCTGTAACAACTCCAACAGATGTGGTTCCTCCACGCCGCACAAAGAAAAGAGACAGTAGTCTTCCCCCAGAGCCCGTGCAGAAAGCTGATGCCCAAGATGGCGCCACTGTCCAGACTGTGCCTGCTCAGGCAACGACTGAACTGGTCCCCCCCCGCAGAGTGAAGAGAATAGATGGTAGTTCTCCACCAGATGCTGTGCATAAAGGTGAAGACCAAGGACATATTGTTGTTCAGGCAACCATTGAGGTGGCCCCATCTAGACCTGTGAGGAGAAGGGACAGTAGTAAAGACTCTACACAGAGAGCTGATGGTGAACTCGCCCCTCCTCGCCGTGTGAGGAAAAGAGATAGAAGTCTTCCCCCGGAAGCCCCACAGAACGCTGACGCAGCTGCGCCGCCAACCTCAGAACCACCGCACAGGCCTCTGAGGCGAAAGGACAGCCTCGCACTAGAGTTGTCCCTACAGAAAGCCGATGAACCAGGAAGCGTAACTGCCCAGGCAAACCTAACCACCGACATCCCCACACCAGGCTGCCTGGAAAGTGCTTCCAAAATGTCCAGCACTCCAGAACATCTGCAGAACGTTGAGGAACCTGCCCAGATAGCTATGAGTCTGATTCCACCCAAGCCTCCAAGAAGTAGTGAGTATCTCATCCTCGAGCCTTCGCGGGAAACTAATCTCCCAGATGACAGAGCTTCTCAGGCGGCCACTGAGCTAGTCCCGCCTGTGCCCTTGAAGAGAACGTTCAGGGCCACTCCCGAATCTCCACAGAAAGCTGACGACTCGGATTATCTATCTGGCCAGGCTACTGCTAAAGTAATCCCTCCCGTACCTGCAAAGAGAAGGAACAGCCTCACTCCAGTGCCTACTCAGACAAAGACTGAGTTGTACAGTGATTTCGGGGTGGGAGCGACTGCCCCACTGTCAATCATCAGAAAGATAGCTCCGCCAAGGCGCAGCAAGAAAACCAAAGGTCCGCCGGTGGAATCGGGCAGAGCAGATGATGGCACAGAGGAGGCCACAGCTGTGATGGCACGGAATGCTGCCAACCAGGAGTCCCCAGCTCCTGTCCAGATAGAGAACATACTGATAGACTCTCTTGAGGAACATTCTCGGAGAGTTACGGATATAGCTGTTGAGTCAATTATGTCAACTCCGAAAGCCTCACCAGAGGACACTGCCCCAGAGGTGTTGACGGAAGGTATACAGGTGTCCCTACCTGTCCCAATGCCTCGTGTGAGGAAACGCCTGAGTGCCACATTCCCAGATGACTTCACACCTCTGGACACCACTTTTCCCGTTCCGTCAGACGCCTCCAAGACTAGACGGGCATCACGTGACGATGACGCTCTGTCCTCCAGAGAGAGAGAACGCTCGCCTGCAACCTCTTCCTCCAGAGGGCTGGTTCCGCTCCAACTCGGCGACGCGGGCAGCAGTCTCCCTTCTCTGCCCCCTGGTGGCCAACCTGCAGCATCCAGCGAGCTGGTGGTGCCCAATCGTAGGAGAAGGAGCAGAGTTAAAGTAGACAGCAGTGATTGTGTAGAGCAGGCAGTTGGGCCTCCAGGTCTGCCTGTTCCAAGGCCGAGGGTGAAGAAACGTCTGAGTGGGTCCTTCCCTGATGATTTCACTACTGCCAGCTCCCCTTCTGTTTGTCTGCCAACCTCAACGGCAGACGTCCAGGACAGGGAGCCTGGGAACGAACTACCCCTCTCTCGGGACGACGAACAACCGTCCATTCAGGAAGTCATGGAGGCTCCAACATCTCAGTCATCTGAGTCAAGTATGGAGGCCTTTGATGATGGCTTTGTCACGATACCCGTTGCGGAGGAGGTTCCATCAGGGTTAGAACAGGATGCAGTCCCAGAACCGGTGGACACCACAAGTTCTACACCAACAGACTGTGTAGAAGTGACTGCCAAGGGATTGGAGGACAGTATAGAGAGCTGGACCTTCACAGATACTGAGGCAATGGTTGCTGAGGACATTGAAAAGGGTTCAGAAGCAGCTCCTGACCAGACGCCCGCTCCCACAACTGCACCGGTACTGGATGACTGGTTACATGTAGAAGGAACCAAAGAGACAGAACAGATGGAGATAGACGTGAATAAAGAGATGGGGGTTGAAGAGGTGGACTTTGGCTTTGTGTCAGTAGAAGTAGCTACCGTTGACATAGAAGAGGAAAGGTACGTTTAGTCAAACACGTGTGCAATAACGGGTTGGGTGACTTAACTCTGAAGTGTTGATGTTTTTTGTGTTTACCTCAAAATTCTCTTAGTTTTTTACTCTTTTTATTCTCTCTCCCTGTTCTAAAATAGAACTGGCTATTTCCTTGTGTAGCCGTTTTTAAGACTCAACATTTTCATAATACTGTTCACCAAACCACATTTTTTCTCGTCATAATGAACTAATTAGCTAAACTGTGAAGGATAATATTGCCTAACAATTAGCTACTGTGTTTCTGTCCTCTACTCTATAGGCAGCGGTCGGCCTCAGTGCTTCCTGCCTCATTTCCTGGAGAGACAACGCCTCAGCGCCGACACACTGGCTCCCAGGAAACGGGTCAAGACAGTGCTGCTTCCCCAGAAGTGAGCTACTCATAGTCTATGAATCAGCGCCCGTTTTCACAAAACCTTTTAAGTCTAAAAGTAACTCCTAACTCGATTTAGGTACAACTCCTAAAAATAATGGCCGTCACTCATAATTTATCCCTTTCACAAAGGGTTTTAGCGCAAAAAAAACAGCTCCTAAGTCCGGGAGAAGCTAGAGGCAGTCAAAGAGGACTTCTAAGTCACTAAGACCTACTCACAAGTGATCTGGACATGCCTGGCACAAAGTAGTCTGGATCCAGTGATGTTTGGATAAACCCCATCGGGTCAGAAGTGGTCTCTGCAGTTCTAAAAGTGTCATTGTCAATAAACTTTATCCCATGGGTGAGGCACGCACGTTGTCAGATATGTAATCAGGCCAAGGAGTCTGCTAAAATATTTAATTCCTTTCCCCGAAGTTGGAATGGGGCCAGAGATGAATACTGTATACTGTATGTTATAATTGACAGTCACTCAGTTACTCCAGTAGCACTGAATATCCGTTTTGAGTCAGTGATGAGTGGCTATTTTCTAGTTAACATTTTCACTTCCAACATGGTGTCATATCAACCTATGATTTTTTGTTAATCGTGTCACAGACGCTGATGGCCAGCCCTGGCTTGGTCACCTCCAGCCAGTCACTGTTGGAGTGGTGCCAGGAGGTCACCAAGTGTCACAAAGGGGTCAAGATCACCAACTTCAGCACCTCCTGGAGAAATGGCCTGGCCTTCTGCGCGATCCTCCACCACTTCCACCCGGAGAAGATGTAAGTGAAATTGTAGCATTCTGACATAATACATTAAATGGTTTTGCATGTTAAAAAAACAAAAAAAACAAAAAGTGTTCACAAGGTTGAGTATTGCTCTTACTTCTCTTCAATCTAGAGACTACGAGATGCTTGACCCTTATGATATCAAGCGCAACAACAAGAAGGTGATTTCCCACGTGTTCCTTACTATAACATTTACTAACATTTACTATCATCAACCAGACGTAGCACGCATCAGCTTATTATCTTTTAACCAGCCACCCCTTCTCCTCCTCGCCACCCAGGCCTTCGACGGCTTCGCCGAGGTGGGCATCTCCCGGCTGATGGAGCCCTCGGACATGGTCCTCCTGGCCGTCCCCGACCGCCTCATCGTCATGACCTACCTCAACCAGATCCGCACCTACGCCACGGGCCAGGAACTGAGCGTGCTGCACATCGAGAAGAACAGCAACGAGTCCAGCTACGGCGTGGCGGGCGAGCGCGAGGCCCGGGAAGACGCCGACCCCGAGGCGGCCGCCCGCTACTGCGCCCAGAAGCTCCAGGAGGAGGGCGTCACGCTGGAGACCAACGGAAGCGGCGGCGCCGCCGAGACGGAGGCGGAGTCTAAGACGAACGGCGACATGGTCGCGCCCCCCAGGACTAAGCGCTCGCAGGCGGGGGGAGGGGCCTCGCAGGCCCCGGTGGCGCCGCCGAGGACTCACTTCCTGTCCAAGTCGGGCTTCTCCCGCGTGAAGGACGCCGATCTGGTGAAGAAACGACGGTCGCAGCGGAGGAGTAGTTCGCCAGAGGTGACTGATTCAACAGAGGTAAAAAAAAACGTCCATCTCTCTCTCTCCTCCGGCTCCATCTCTCTCCCTCTCTCTCTCTCTCTCTCTCTCTTTCTGCCTGATCTCTTATTCTCGTTCTCTTAGCAGGCTGCTTCAGGCCTAGAAGAACGTGCAAGCGCTGGGAGGAAATCAGAGCCAGGTGAGGTTTTTCCTCAGCTTCTTATACACAGAACCGTTATTGTCCACAACTGTTATTGTCCACAACCGTTATTGTCCACAGTTTTCCAGAGTAATCTGGAGTGAGAGTGCAGCTTCAGGATGATTATTCTGTCCTTGACTCATCCCGTGTTCATCCCACTCCCTTGAGCACTGAACACTGTCCATCGTGATCATGTCATGTGACACTTTCCGTGTTTAGTGTGGAAGAAAACGCAGTCTTCACTCTTTGGTATAAAACAGAGAGACAATGCATGGAAAAATCTCAGAAAAATCAATCTAAAAAATTCTTCCCCTTCAGATTACATGTACTGTATATACAGTTGTAGCACAAACAGTGGTCACGTCTGTCAGTCAAAAAAGTTATCAAAAGCAGATAATGGTGGTTACATTTTGACAAGGCTCAGTGCAGGATGTGAATGGTGCATTGAGTCACAAATCGACAACGACTAAAAGAGCAAAAATATGACTGATTAATATGACTGATTGCCTCATGCTCAGTGGTTACTCAACCCAGACGGACCTGGGCTGAGTTTCCCAGAGGCATCGTAGTGCTACGTTCATCGTAGCGCTACGATGAACGCCGTAGCTTACGATGAACGTAGCGCTACGATGCCTCTGGGAAACTCAGACCTGTGCATTGTGGATTTGCTGACTGACTCTGTCTCTGTGTGTGTTTTGCGTTCTTTCTAGAAGAACCCGTGGGGTCTGGGGAAGAGGCCGGAATGACGGCGGAGGAGGGCCAGGTCAGCGCAACCTCCGACGCTCTCCTTCACACACACACACACACACACACACACACACACACACACACACACACACACACACACACACACACACACACACACACACACACACACACACACACAACGCTCTCCTTCAGCACTGCTGCATCCCTGCACAAAGACTGAAATCTTAACTTTGCCTTTGCACTTAAGAGACCATCTTTTATGGTTTATCGTGTGTGTGTGTGTGTGTGTGTGCGTGTGTGTGTGTGTGTGTGTGTGTGTTTGTGTGTGTGTGTGTGTGTGTGTTTACAGGACTCCAGCCAGTACGTCCTTAGTGAGATGGCGGCGCTGGAAGCAGAGCAGAAACACATAGACAGCCGAGCGGATGTGGTGGAGAGGAAACTGAGGCGGCTGATGGAGACTGGTGAGAGAGAGAGACAGAGAGAGAGAGAGAGAGAGAGGGAGAGAGACAGACAGACAGAGAGAGAGGGAGAGAGAGACAGAGAGAGAGAGGGAGAGAGACAGACAGAGAGAGAGAGAGAGAGAGAGAGAGGGAGAGAGACAGACAGAGAGGGAGAGGGAAATGAATGTGAAACCACGATATCTGTGATCAAGGTCCCATATCTGTGCTGCATTAGTACAGATGTCCTGGAGCTTGCAACTTTGTATTACATTACGCTTTTATCCAAAGTGACTTACAATAATTGCATGTAACGTACAGTATCTAGCCAGTGTACTACTACTTGCCAGAACTCAAACGCATCTCCCTTCTAAATAAGCGACTAAGAACGTAATCTAAAGTCAAAGTGCAAGAGTGGCAAAATATAAAAACAAGAGGGAGAATCCCGGTAGTAGTTTTGAGCCTGCGGCGAAAGATGGGCAGCGACTCTCTTGTTCTGACCTCAGTGGGCAGTTCGTTCCACCACTGCGGGGCCAGGACAGAGAAGAGCCGTGACCGTATCGATCGACCGCAGGGGCCTCGGAGTGACGGGGGCAACCGGTCGCCCCGAGGTAGCAGAGCGTAGCGGTCGGGAGGGGGTGTACGGCTACAGTGGGAGGGAACTACATTCACCGTCTCTGTCCTCTGTGTACACAGGAAGTGACAAGGTGGATGAGGAGAGGCTGATCCAAGAGTGGTTCACCCTGGTCAACAAGAAGAACGCGCTCATCAGGAGACAGGACCACCTGCAGCTGATGTGAGACGCACTTCCTGCCTCTCTACAGCACCGCTCACACCACAAGCTCTGGGAGGGATCTATTTAACCGCTCAGTTCAGCAACCTGTTGTTTTGTGCGCAACGTTATGGTGCTAGCTTCCATTTTGCCACACATTTTGCTGTTTCATTACTTGCAAACTGTTGTGTGTTTCAATCACTCTGCAACTGTAGTAAATGGTAAATACTTGATTACATGTTAGACAAATACGTTAAATGACTTGAAAAAAACAAATGGAACAATTGTTATTATAGAATTAATAATACAATTATATTATTAGACACATAGAGATCTAACCCATGGACACATAGAGATGTAACCCATGGACACATAGAGATCTACCCCATGGACACATAGAGATATAACCCATGGACACATAGAGATGTAACCCATGGACACATAGAGATGTAACCCATGGACACATAGAGATGTAACCCATGGACACATAGAGATCTAACCCATGGACACATAGAGATGTAACCCATGGACACATAGAGATCTAACCCATGGACACATAGAGATCCAACCCATGGACACATAGAGATCTAACCCATGGACACATATAGATCTACCCCCATGGACACATAGAGATATAACCCATGGACACATAGAGATCTAACCCATGGACACATAGAGATCCAACCCATGGACACATAGAGATCCAACCCATGGACACATAGAGATCTAACCCATGGACACACAGAGATCTAACCCATGGACACATAGAGATCTAACCCATGGACACATAGAGATCTAACCCATGGACACATAGAGATCTAACCCATGGACATGTTCTGCTCAGGCTTGAAGAGAAGGACCTGGAGAGGAAGTTTGAGCTGCTCAACCAGGAGTTGAGGGACATGATGGCTGTTGAAGGTAAAGCTATGACACTGTGCCGTGCATATCACACCTTAACTAGGTGTCCCCCAACTACGTTCCCTAGGTTCCACTCAGCTTACACTAATACCTTAGAACCTCACTCGTACCCCCCCCCCCCATACCGCGCAAACCCCCGATCCCAACGCAGCACGGAACATCGCGCCCAAATTCCCCTTTGCGCGACAAATTTGTACCCTTCCAAAAAAAGGGCAGAACGTCACCACACAAAAGACACTTTGTTTAACTCCGTTTATGGTCATGTGTTTGTTTGTTTAAATATATAAATGGCCGCCTCTCATCTGTGCGTGAGAGAGACATCCACAACAAGCAGATGTCTGCTCTGTCTGCAGACTAGTGCATACTATTTTCTGAAAAGGGCAGTGAGCCTTGTGGGCTATGCATGGTTTTACAGAAGCCGCTGGTTTCGGGAAGTGATTCTTTCCTAGATTTCCGTTTAGAAATATTGACACATTTTGTTCTGTTTTGGCCCTGTACTCCTCCACAAAACAACCAAATGACTAAGGGGTTACAGAAATGTAATTTCTAAACAGTACTCAATTTAAATGCATAATGCATGTTATACTAATTGTATAATTATAAAAAACTAAGTGGAAGACCAAAATAACTAAAAAAGTGTCCTGTCCAATCACTTTTGGAGTTAACTGTCTAAAGATCCATGATCTGTCCATGATCCGACTTTGAAACACTAATGGTGTTTTACATGGAAATATGACTAACAGAAGTTCAAAAACTGCATAACAGACAGTTTCCATGTTAACACAACCGTGTACCATTTTCGTCTTCTCTCAATTCCGTGTCTCGTATTTCACTCTCTTCTTCCTCTTTCTCCTTCCTCCCTTTTACAACATGTTCTCATTTCCTCTCCTCCATCCTTCTCTCCTTCCTACCTCTCCTCTCTCCTCCTCTCTATCCCCCTCTCCCCCACTCCATTCCTCTTTCCTCTCCTCCATCCCTCTCTCCTCCTCCATCCTTCTCTCCCCATCCCTCTCTCCTCCATCCCTCTCTCCTCTCCTCCATCCCTCTCTCCTCCTCCATCCCCCTCTCCTCCATCCCTCTCTCCTCTCCTCCATCCCCCTCTACTATCCTCCATCCCTCTCTCCTCTCCTCCATCCCCCTCTCCTCCATCCCTCTCTCCTCTCCTCCATCACCCTCTCCTCTCCTCCATCCCCCTCTCCTCCATCCCTCTCTCCTCTCCTCCATCCCCCTCTCCTCTCCTCCCTCTATCCAGAGTGGCAGAAGACCCAGGCCCATAAGCACAGGGAGCAGCTCCTCCTGCAGGAGCTGGTGTCCCTGGTGAACCAGAGGGACGAGCTGGTCCACGACATGGACGCCAAGGAGAGAGGGTGAGACACCGGGGGCTAAGGGCACACACACACACACACGCACGCACACACACACACACACACACACACACCTATTTCCTTATGTACAAACAAGAATGCTCACATGCATACAAAAATCCATACAGTATGCAGGCAGGCACGCACACACACACACACACACACACACACACACACACACCTATTTCCTCCGGTACAAACAAGAATGCTCACATGCGTACAAAAATCCATACAGTATGCAGGCAGGCACGCACACACACACACACACACACACACACACACACACACACACACACACACCTCTATTTCCTTAGGTACAAACAAGAATTCTCACATGCATACAAAAATCCATACAGTATGCAGGCAGGCACGCACGCACGCACACACACACACACACACACACACACACACACACACACACACTGCGGACCCCATCTCACAGCTGGTCTCTCCTCTCTGTCCCCAGGGCGCTGGAGGAGGACGAGAGGCTGGAGAGAGGCCTGGAGCAGAGGAGGAGAAAGTACGCCATTAAGAACAAAGAGAAGTGCGTGGTGCAGTGATCTGATTGGACAGCACAGGGCTGGGACCGCCCCCTGGGACCCACTCTCTCTGGACTGACACGGCCCACGTGTCATGGCCGACTATACCCACACGCTGTTCTCCGCACACTCCACTGGGAGGGGTTGTCATGGGAGATTAAGTGCGGTGGCTGTTCATTTGATAGTTTGGTGTGTGCGTGTTGATTGAAATTTGATTTTATTCATTATTGTGAATATGTAGTGTGTGTGTGTGTGAGTGTGTCTGTCTGACTGCATGTAGGTGTTTGTGCGTCTGTGCCACACAACAGAAGACTCTACATTGTCTTTTGTCACATAATCTTTGACTCTAAAGCATTGGTTCAGCAGAAAATCACTCACCAGTTGCCTTACGAAAGCATGTGTAACATTAGATAATATAATGTCTCACAAAAAAATATAATTACCAGAGACTTTACGCTGAATGTTATTGAAAGAGCAGTCGTATAGTACCTGTTGAGGTAAACCAAAGACTTGGGCTTCTCCGTCTAAGATGTGCCAATCGCTTTTGAGGGATACAGGTACACTCAATGTGCCTTAGGAACGCCAAAGGGGCGTCCGACTCAGCAGTACTGTACCCGTGCTAGGACTACACACAGCACAACGTTGTTTGATTGTACATGTATGTGGATATTATCTCTGGAACAGAACTGACTTTGTTGACAAGGTCTTTGATGGTAGACGTGAAATATGAACGTACAGTTCACTGTGGTTCCACTACAGGGGAGTAATGGGAGATATGAGGTGAATAAGGAACGGAATTATTTCATGTTTAATTTCTAGATATTCCCTCAGAAAACTATCAGCCACGTGTGCCTTTTCTGCCATCTCTTGGATTGGTATGTGTAACCTATACAGACTACAGTATACTGTAGGCAAAGCTGTGATATGTACAGTATAAGGAACACAGACGGACGTACTACATTATACAATGTAGACTTCCCATGTTTACGTTTCTATGTCAACATGGTATAGAAAACGATTCATTTTACAAGAATGATGCAAGTTTTCCAGCACTGAAAGGTCATTACTTCAGAATAAGTGCAGAATTCTAAGAATAGAGGGAAAAAGTTGCTTATCGCTCGGCCCGCACTTCTCTTTACATTACTTCCAGAGAAAAAAGATTTTATATTGGGCTGAACATATTTACTGAGAGTGTTATATTTTTGGGTTTGTTTGAAGTTGTTCCCAAGCCTGCAGACCCCTGCCCTGTTCTGGCATAGTTACTGTGTTCATGTCTACTACACCTTGTGTGTGTTTGTTTGAAAGACTTGGTGAGTTTGAATTTGTCAGTTACTGTGTTCATGTTTACTGCTCCCTGTGTGAGTTTGGACAATTTGAGTTTGTGATTTGAAAGTTTTATTTGTTTTAATTTTACAATTGCACTATTTGTAAAGTTTGGAGAATAAAGATATTTTGGATGTGTAGAAATTACCTTGCTTTTCCTTTCATTATATATCCTCACTCAAATATATGCTGTTGTCTGCTATTTCCTACTGGCTGTTTAATTCATTGACAATAGACGGAGAAATTGATGACATTAATTTAGTTCCCCATAGTTCTTTCATTAAGCCCTTATGTTTAGGCGTTGGACACCACTAATGATGCTGATGCTGAACAGACTCTAGGGAACCCAATAACTAGATCTGTCCTAAAATTAGAATAACGTTTAGATGTGTACTGCTAGATCATGTTGTTCCTGCTCTAAAAAAGAGAGATTGGATCTCTAGAACAAAAAAACGGCCATTCTCTTGGCACATGGCAGACTTAATCGCCCCCTCTAAACTTTAGAGAAATTAGGAAGTGAAAATTATCATAGATCATAATATTTTCAAGGGGGAAAAATGAGTGGGCCTCTTGCACCACTGCAGTGACCTCATAGAATCACAAAACATCCTCTTTTCTAGCCCACCAAGGGAGGGAGGGAGTGGTGATGTTGAAATTAAACATAATTACTTTGTGTAGGCTATTATGTTTAATCTTTCAGGAAACCGGCCTACATATACAAACACCGTCAACAGGACAAACGGGAGAATCTCCAGATTAAATTTGACCTTAACTGGCCTATGGAGGCTGTTGTGCTGACATAGTATTGTTAATACATTTTCCTATCCTATTTTCGTGTGACGGAATATTCTTAAAAAGAGACACTTAATTGCGACACATGGCTGGCAATCCTCATTATAGGTGAAAAGAGCCCACATTGCCAAAGCAGAACATAAAATCAACAAATTAGAAATGTGTTTCTCTCTCTCTCTCTCTCTGCCCTGTATACAGAAATTGACCCACAAGGATGAGGGAAGTGTGACTTAGAATAAAGGAGAAATGAGCTGTATTGGAGGAGGGTATAAGGAGATACCGTCTTCTTTATCCACGCACCCACAGTAAACACTTCGTTAAACACCACTAATGTGAAAACTAACATTTCGGCTACACTTCTTTAGTCAGTATAGCCACTTATTTAGTCACCACTACTCCTGAAGGAGGCCTACATTAGAACAGCGCGTTAAATGCAGATCAAAATCACACCCTCACTGATGAGTTTGGGGACTCATTTTAAAATGCCATTGTGGGGCTGTCACACCCATAATTGTCACATTTGGTATCTACTGCTGCCAAAATTGCCCGGAGGATGCAGCAAAATGCACCCCAAAATGTCTGTTATCATCAAGAAATTGTGTTATTTGTGATTTTATTTGTGGTGAATATGGAACTTAGATTATTATTTTTCATACCAGAAGAGTAGTGATCTGGGTCTGAAGCAAAATCTGCCCCTGATGCTCTGGCCTGTTACAATGTTTGTTTTTCTTTTCATATTAATTTGTTGACCTATATATATTGCTTTCATATTGTTAGGAAAGTAATTAGCATAGGCTAGTCCTATTTATGTTTTGGAATTATGCAGGCGTAGGTGAAATCTGACCATAATCATCTTCTTTATCAATAGGCAAGGCAAGGCAAGGCAAGTTTATTTATATAGCACATTTCAGCCACAGGGCAATTCAAGGTGCTTTACATGAGACATTAAAAGCATTCAAACAAAAAGCAAGACATTATAGACATTTAAAACAAAAGGCAGGACAAATTAAAAGCATTAAAACAAAAAGCAATAGCGCCCAGAAAGTAGACTACACTCCTGCGCCAGCCTATTCCCATGAGGCTGTTATTGTTTCGTTTTGTAGGGTAATTACACTTGTTACTAGTTATTGTGTGGGCGGACTTGCTTCATTATAGGAGGGAAGTTTGATAGGCGCAGCCACATTCCTGATTTTAAAAGTAGGCTACGAACAGAGCAGCGTTTCACTAAACTATAACTATAACTATAACCACAGCACACTGTGTTACAGGCCAATGATGTGGGAGTGAAGCTACCCTCGACTCATAACTTCAGATTAACGGACAGGTCAAGTCAACGTTGGGAATGAGAGAAGACAGGAACATTTGAAGATGTCGCGGATGATGATAATGGTCAGGTGTACTGTAATGTGGTCATGGGCGTGCTGTGTCTCTTCCATGACTCAACTGACCCCAGAGGAAGGTAAGTAACACCTGCACAGGTGTCCAGGCTGTGATAATATGCTAATTATGCTATTTTGGCTCATGTCAAATTCTGTTGTAGCCTATAAAATGTCTCAAACGACATTTCAGAGTGCCCTTTTCAGCGTGGTGCGTTTTGTTTCTACAGTAATAATATTATTATAAACAAAACGTTTCGTGTTATCACTTGACACACATTTCTCTATGCATGTTTTTCTTATCAGTAGGCTTGTTCCCATCCTCTGTAAACATCACCTACATACCATACTCTCTCTCTCTCTTTTAGTGGAGCTGTTCAGCTCTGTCAAACAGTTACAGGGCAAATTGGAGTGGACATCTGAACCGCAAAACGCAGTGAGTATACTCCTATTAGACTATTGACTTGTTAAAGTCAGGCGGAAACGGTAAATGATGGGGTCCTTACTTGGTCTTTAGAAATATTGCCCGTTATTAATGGTCAGTGAGTCATAAGTCCTACCGCTACTGTATATTTTGCTGATCTCCACTCACTATCATATCCCCTCTATCCCCCTTGCCCTGTATGCCCTATGCTGCTCTGTATCGAATTATAATATATTATTCACTTTATTATTTCTACAGTGGAGTGAGAAGCGTTTATGGTGGGGTTCGAAGGCTGAGATCCTTATCTATCAGGCCTGCGTTCCTGACCGCCGGAGCAGATCGCTGCTGACCAAGTGGATCGACAGGAAGGACGCCCGCCTCCTGCTGCTGGATATTACGTTTGCCCAGGAAGAAGAGAGGTCTAATGGCCGCCTAACGCCTCTTCAGATCCACCTGCTGGAGTCGGACGCTCCTCTGTCCAGGTTCAGGGTCGGTCAGAAGGTCGTGGACCTCAGCGCGTCGCGGGCGTTCCCTGTTGGAACTGGAAAGGACCAGATAGGGGAGTACTTCTCCCAGAGCCTCGGTGTGGACTTATGGAATCTCTCCCGCAGGGGCTTCCATCTTGGTTTCTTGTACTCGGGCCCCTGCGTGATCCTGTCCTCTGTTAGGCTGTACTATAGACGGTGTCCGGCGTTTGCCCAGGACCTGGTCAGATTCCACGGGGCCCCTGCCGGCTCCGGGCCGCGTGCGGGCGCTTGCGAGGAGAGGGCGGTGGAGGAATCCGCCCCTGAGAGAGAGTGCCAGGTGGAGGGGGTGTGGGGGCCGCTGGTCGGGGGGTGCATCTGCGCCCTTGGTCACCAGAGGGTGGGGGACACTTGTGAAGGTGAGTAGAGACACCAACCACACCACTAAAGATAGTATAGGACCAGTTCGTTTGACAGTTAGGCTGGGTTTTGGTTAAAGATGATTCCATTAAAGTATGCTTCTTAGTCCAGGATCAGGCTTATAGTATGTGCCTGGAAAACTGCTCCTGAGAATTAGTAAATTAAGTAAGTAAGTAAGTAAGTAAACTTTATTTATATAGCGCCTTTCACAGCACGAATGCACAAAGCGCTTCACAATACAAATAACACATAAAACACATGATACATTTACATTTTAGTCATTAAGCAGATGCTCTTATCCATAGTGACTTACAGTATCAAATACAATCAAATCACACTTTATTTGTATAGTAGCAATTAGTCAAGGACACATTGACAGATTTTTTACCTCAGGTATTTGAACCAGCAACATTTTGGTCACTGGCCCAGTGCTCCTAACCGCTTGGAGAGAGAGAACGGACGGTAATAGCCAACATCTCTCGCCCAGTCAGAGATACAGTATATACAATACCAATAACCACCGAATCTGAGACAAAGAACTACTGTATTTGTGTCCGAGACAAAGAACTTCTAGCTACAGTAGTACTTAGAATTGCCAGTGAGTGTCTCAGCTTGGCTACGCCTCGTGACCTATGACCCCAGCACAACCCGGTGTGTTGGTGATATACAGTACCACACCCTCTCATTAGTTATTGCTTACAGTAAATCTACCCGGTTGAGTACTGGACACTACAGACATGACAGATATGACTCATTTCTAACTGAAATGCAGCCATATATGAAAGCAATATACTCTATATGAAACCAAGCATAACCATTATGTATTCTTTAATGGAGAAAGTATGAGCAATAATGTTTTCTTTAACATCAACGCCATGCCGCCATCATGCATTTACAGCGAACGTTCTGTGGCGGCATTTAAAGTATATCTTGTTTGTTTACCTTATAATCTTTCATCTGGGTTTCAACACAGCCTGTCGAGCTGGGTACTACAAGCCAGCCAATGAGAGTGGAGGATGTCGGCCGTGCTCGCCCAATAGCAGGACGGACGGGGAGGGCGCGGTGGCGTGCGTCTGTGTTCAGGGGTACTTTCGCCTGCCTGAGGATCCACACCTTATCGGATGCACACGTAAGAAAGTCCAAGTACATAACGCTCTTTCACAGATAAACACGTTTACACATCAGGCTGCACACACATATACACACTCACACACTCACCTACTACACACTCACACACTCACCTACTACACACTCACACACTCACCTACTACATACTCACACACTCACCTACTACATACTCACTGTATATACACTGACTACACTACTTTTTGTACATTGTTCTTTTCTTTAGCTTATGCTTTTTTGTCTCACAATACACTTTTTGTAATTGCCCTTTGCACTGTCCTGTCTTTGCACTGTCCTGTCTTTTGTAATTGCCCTTTGCACTGTCCTGTCTTTGCACTGCCCTGTCTTTTGTAATTGCCCTTTGCACTGTCCTGTCTTTGCACTGACCTGTCTCGTTCCTGCACCCTGTCCAGTGTTGTCTAAATATTTTGCACCTCACCCGAAAGCAAATTCCTAGTACGTTGTAAAACTGCATGCCAATAAATGGATTCTTATTCTGATTATTGATGAATTAGCTTTTTTATTTTTTTAGCAAATATTGTTGATCTGTCTATCATTTTGACCTCTATTACCAGCCTAATACAGTCAAATGTATGTAAAAAGTCCTTCATTGACTTGGCAAACTACTGTCTGTCTTGAAGCCTCCTCATTTCTGATGATACCATTGCTATGAGAGTGTTACATACAATATCTGCTATGTGGCTCCTCACTAACAACTCTGTGTTGACTGTCTACTACAGCCTGTGTGTCCCCAAGACAAATGTCTCACATTGTGAGACAATAAAGTGTCTTCTGATTCTGATTCTGAATATCCCCACCTCCCAGGACCCCCCTCAGCCCCCGTGAACCTGGCAGTCAAAGTTCTGAACGCCGCCATGTTGTCTCTCCGCTGGGACCTCCCTCTCCACTCGGGCGGGAGGCGGGAGCTGCTGTTTGACGTGGACTGTCTGGAGGGGGAGGGGGGAGAGACCGGCGGCCCGTGGGTACGCTGCGGGGGGCGTGTGTTGATCTCCCCCGCCTCGACCGGACTGACCACCACGGAGGTCAACCTCACGGGGGTGGACCCTCGCTCCAACTACAAGCTGTCGGTCAAAGCGTGGAACGCAGTCTCTGTCCAACAGGAGGCGCCGGCGACTTCGGTGGCGTCCATTTTCATTCATCAATGTGAGTTTGGGATAAGGCCATTGTTTGGTCATCATGTTCCCTTATTCTGATGAACCCATCTGTCGCTGCTGCTGATGTCAACACTTCCTAGCATGATACTGAGTCACACTTTCAATATTAAGATAGAGAGATCACTTCCTAGCATGATACTGAGTCACACTTTCAATATTAAGATAGATAGATCACTTCCTAGCATGATATTGAGTCACACTTTCAATATTAAGATAGATAGATAGATAGACAGACAGACAGACAGACAGACAGACAGACAGACAGACAGACAGACAGACAGACAGACAGACAGACAGACAGACGGGTGGATGGATGGATGGATAGATAGATAGATAGATAGATAGATAGATAGATAGATAGATAGATAGATAGATAGATAGATAGATAGATAGAAAGATAGAAAGATAGATAGATAGATAGATGGATAGAAAGATAGAAAGATAGATAGATAGATAGATAGATAGATAGATAGATAAGATTAGAAAGAAGATAGTTTAGAATGAAATAGAATGTCAGGATGTGAATCCTGGAGGCTATAGCTGAGAATCCCCCTGTGTGTGTGTGTGTGTGTGTGTGTGTGTGTGTTCCTAGGGAAGTCTCCCGTGGTCACCCCCCCTGTCCCTGCCCGCCCTGATGCCCAGCAAGGCCTCTTTCCCTGGTGGATGGTGGGCGGGGCCCTCGGAGGCCTCTTCCTATTGGCCCTGGTGTTTGCTGCGGTTCTACGCTTTAAACACACCAGCCTCAGGTAAACCTGAGGGTCCACCTGGAGGATTTATGTATTATATTATTTATAAATGTACAACGTGTTTGTTTTACATAAAAGCACATTGCATTTTGTCTTCGGTGTGTTACTCTGCAGTGTGTTAATTTTTTTAAATAGATTATATTGATGTATTGATTTTTTTTACACTAAACCATTCATGTTAAAACGAGTCGTCAAACCATAGATGTTGAATGTTCTGTTGTTGTTTTTTTTTAAGCAAAAAACAGGATGTAGAACTCCTGCCTATTCAGTCCGGTGTGACCTACCGTCGGCAAGAAGACACAAGCCCCGCCCCTCCAGAGGCGCACGGTGAGAAAGTGAACCGTGAACCACAAGACCACTTCGGCACAGTGTGTAACAAGACTTAACTTCGCTCGCTCTTCCTCCCGATCCTCCTCCTCCTCTCATCTCTTCTCTGTGTCCTGGTTCCCCACAGCGGTGCCCGGCGCCGTGCAGCTGCTGGAGGGACTCAGTGACCGCTGGCTGCTGACCAGGTTGAGGGACGTCATGGTGGACCGGAGCGGGCTGACCCTGGGGAAGGAGCTTGGGAAGGGTGGGCTGCTGTTCTTGGCTCTCAGCGCTAAGATTCAAGATTCAACTTGATTGTTCCACGAATGGAAAATTTGTCTCGGGCTTTCGCCCATGCTGCAGCTGTAAAAAAAACAAACACAAGCATTCACATACTGGTACTGTACAAAAATAATACAAATGTGTTAAGTGTATAAAAATGCCCTAGTGCATCCATACAAACATAAGACAATTCAAATACAATGCGAGTATACCCCTATAAGGACAATAAATATCATCTCTGGTCTTGTCACTAACTGTACTTCATCTGCTGCTATTTAAAAGTTTTACCCACTAGCCGTTTGTCTCTCTTAGATTCATATACATTTGATGAACTTTTCCTCTGATCCTGCAGGGCAGTTTGGGGCTGTCTATGAGGGGATCTTGTCCCCGGAGGAAGGGACGGACATCAAAGTAGCAGTGAAGACCATGAGAGGTGTGCAGCAGGGTTATACTTTTGGTCCCTTAAAGTTGCACAGAAACGGACGTTTGAGATCATCTAACTTCCGTAGTTTGACGTATTTCCGACGCAAACAAGCTATGAGGGTGGGACATATGTTTAGAGGAATTTGATTGGATCAATGACAAGTGGATGGGTTTTAAGAACTTTAGACAGATTCGATAGAAGGATAGCGGGGATTGACGGGTGGATGTCGTGAGATTATTGGCCTAAAATCTAAGGTACCTGTTGTCGTAAGTGCACGTGACCTACCGTTTTCCAGGAAGTAAGAAATTATATACTTTCTTATAACATTACAACAAAAGTAGAATATTGAATTTTTTTGGCATACATCGTTGAATAGGTGAACACTATGACCAATTATGTGAACCAAAATGGGACAGAATGCTTTTTTAATTTATGTGCCACTTTAAACTTTTCTGCTGCCTGAGTGAATAATATCTGTTTTTGCTCCTATCATATTATTCCCCATGTAACTGTAGTTGGAATCCACAGTCGAGAAGATTTAGAGGAGTTTCTGAAGGAAGCAGAGATTATGAGACATTTCAACCATGACAACGTAGTCAAACTGCTTGGTAAGACTCTCTTTTAACAACTCTATATTATTCTCTTCTAGTCAATTTTATATGCTGCGTATCTCGCCTTGTTGATGAAATACTGTACTGGCATTCTCAGAGAGAGGCTGTAATAGCTGTGTTTGTCCTGCAGGGGTCTCTTTGGAGCATGAGCAGGACTCTCCTCTGCCTGTGCCTCTTATGATCATGCCCTTTATGAAGCATGGAGACCTACGAAGTTTCCTTATAGCTACTCGCTATGGGGATATTCCTATGGTGAGGTACCTGGTCAAAACACACACACGCACACACACACACTTTCTCTTCACAAGCTCAACAGCCACCAGCTGCAGGAGACTGACACTGAAGACACCCCCCCTGGTCAGATCCACCCCCCCCCCCCCACGACCCATTATCTCCCCCCCACCACTGCTCTGCTACCCTTCCCCTCGCGACTGGTCAGTTCTGACCAACCGGTCTCTCAATCCCACTCCCCTGCCCCTGCTGACACCCCCCCTCCACCCCAAACCCCCCAAATAAACTTTCTATCCTCTCTCTCTCTCTGTCTTTCATAAAAGGACACATTCATATTCACATTGACGCATCACAACACCGACACCTCTGCTGTTCCCTCAGTTTGTGCCCTTCCAGAGTCTTCTGCGCTTCATGATCGACATCGCAGCAGGGATGGACTACCTCAGTGCCCACGGCTTCCTGCACAGGGACCTGGCTGCACGTAATTGCATGTGAGTCCAGCAGGGGGAGCCAGAGGGACAGATTAAAGTAAACCGCACAGATAAGGGGGGAGCGTCACACACCAAGGCCTCCTTGTTCTGAAGAAGACTGCACACTCTGTCCTTTGCCATTTGTATTCACTGAGGCTCGTATCGGAAGGAAGCGAAAACATCAATAAACAAATAACAAGAAAGCATTTTCCATGGACACGGTGGAAAATACAAAGCAGACAGAAATTGGTGCCACAGTAAAACCACAATGAACTAACTCCCTCTTCCAGGTTGGGGGACAACCTGCGTGTGTGTGTGGCCGACTTTGGTCTCTCCAAGAAGATATACAGCAGCAACTACTACAGGCAGAAAGTGGCTGTCTCCATGCCAGTGAAGTGGATGGCCATTGAGAGTCTGTCAGAGTCTGTCTACACCAGCAAGACTGATGTGGTGAGTCGTGGTGTTCGTATTTCTTTAATGACCCATTATCAGGGCTAGGTGTTGTTCCTGAACATGTGCCCTGACCAGGAGTAACTCTGGATCCTGTTGATGTGCTATTCGTTGTGTTCTTGTGTAACCGAGTTGAATTGGTTAAGCTCACCCCTCAGTGTAAATACCGCCCGCGCCATCGAATTGCTGGCTTTTTGGTGGTGTGGCTGTTAGCGGCGTTTATGAGAGGCGGTCACGTGCGTTCGTAAGTCAGAGGACCCGGGTTCGAACCCGGCGTGGGCCAAGCGAGGGCGGAAGCTATACCGCCGAGCGACGCAGTGACACCTGTTAACACGTGCGTGTCCAACCGTCCGTGTCCCCGTGTCCCCAGTGGTCCTTCGGGGTCACCATGTGGGAGATCGTGTCCAGGGGAAGGACTCCGTACCCGGGGGTCCACAACCACGAACTCCTGGACCTTCTGGAGACGGGACACAGGCTCAAACAGCCAGAGTGTGACGACAAACTGTGAGTCCTTACCTCGCTGACCCTTAACCCCTCCGCAACCTCCTAAAAGTTCTAATCAATGGACAGATTGATGATGAGTTGATGTGTGTCGTAAAGCCGAACAGTAGAAGTACCATATCCCTCTTTGAGAACTTATTTGAGGAGTTGTATCAACACAAAAAATAACGATATTACTACATAACATGTTCTTACAGTACATCTCCCGACTTGATATGTTATATTGAGTGAGACACGCCTCTGTGGTTCTGAATAATTTAATCAACGTGAGCCTTATTGGCACAATGATCTGTAACCAAGAGTTACTGTTGGGAACACAGGGCACAGACACCGAGGTGACGGTCTCAGCCCGACTTGTCCTTCCTTTCTCAATCGCCCACTGTCCCTTTTCATTGTCTCTCTCTCTCTCTCTCTCTCTCTCTCTCTCTCTCTCTCTAACACACACACACACCTCTCTCTCCCTGTCAGATATGAAGTGATGCAGAGCTGCTGGTGGCGGGACCCTGCGCAGAGGCCTGGTTTCACGGAGCTCGACGAGAGGCTCAGAGCCCTTCTGTCCGCCCTGCCGCCCCTGGAGGCCGGCCAAGAGGCCTGCTACATCA
Organism: Borostomias antarcticus; assembly: GCF_949987555.1. NCBI lineage: Eukaryota > Metazoa > Chordata > Actinopteri > Stomiiformes > Stomiidae > Borostomias > Borostomias antarcticus. The sequence continues at coordinate 612,243 of NC_140270.1, forward strand.
ACCAGGGCCTGGAGGCCGCCCACCGGGGCGACGCCCGCAGACACAGGCCCGAGCTGGAGGACGGCGCGGTAGGGAACATTTACCTGCCTGGCCCCGTGGAGGCTCAACCTCCACCCAGGGAAGAAGGCGAAAAGGAGGAGGAAGGCTATGTGCTACCAATACTACCTGGTTCTGCGCTCAAGATGGTGGATTAGGAAGATATAGCCTACTGCTTCTGCATTTATTGACATTTTCCAAAGCAGGAAAAAAGTCCTGATTCAAACATGATATGGAAAAAGATTAATTTCTTATGAATGCTGTTTGTGTGTGTGTGCGTGTGTGAGAGAGAGAGAATGAGAGAGAGAGGGAGGGAGGGAGGGAGGGAGGGAGGGAGGGAGGGAGGGAGAGAGACAGACAGACAAAGTGAGTATGGAGAAGGGTCAATGCATTAAGATAATACCTTTATATGTTGAATGGATTTAATTACTTTTTCAATATGTATATAGCCTATATTCACTTGCTGTAATTGTGTACATTTGAATATATTTTGATATTTCCTTTATAAAAGATAAAAGAAACATGTGGTAAATGAAAGTTTATTTGCCATGCGTAAAGGGTACAGGTATAGGCCCAGGGCTGAAAATTAACACCTGCCACCGGCCAAATGTACGTAAAATTTCCAATTGGCAACTAGATTTGGGAAGGCTAAAAAATATATACTTGGCCGGTAGATTTTTTCATCTACAGTCCCCTTGGCAGGTGACTCACCGTGAGCCAAAAAGTTAATTTTCGCCCCTGTATAGGCCTACATTGGAATTCTTGTAATCAAATTGCTTGTCCTTCTATTAATTAATTAATAATTAATAGAAGTCCTTGTCCTTCTATTAATTAATTAATAATTAATGTCCTTCTATTAATACATCCATGTTGTCCTTACAGTATCTTATCAGTGCTAATCACTTCCTCATTCCAGTCCTAGATACTCAGCTACACATTTAAAGGTTCCCAAACGGGCAATTTATTACAGTACACTCTCTGTATTGTATCAGGATCATCCTCATCTACTTATCCCATCCCATCATAGATGTCAGCAAGAGCAAGGCAGTGGGATTGAGAAACTGGTCCATCAGAACAGACCAGACGCGGGAGTGTGTGTGTGTGTGTGTGTGGGTGGTCTGTCCAGGGGGAGTCTTCAGTCACAGTGTCAGTCTACTGTAGATGTTGGCTGTTGAGAGTTGAGCCTGGGGACTCAGCTCCTACTATTTTACTTGTTCAAGCTGTTGTGGAACCTCTCCTTCGCGCTCCCGATGCTCAGCCATCTTCCGTCTCTCCGGTGAGATGGTGTGAACAGGTGGTAGCTGGGGTGGTTGGTGTCTTTTGTGATGGAGATCATGGCCTTCCAGAGGCAGCGTTAGTTGTAGAGATCCTCGAAGGCTGTGAGCTCAACACCGATGATCTTCCCCACCCTCTGGATGACATGCCTGTCGTGGGCGTGGTGTTGCCGTACCAAGCTGTGATGCCTCCAGTCAGGAAACCCTCAATGATGCTGTGGTAGAAGTTCACAAATGTTTGTGTGGGCGTTATTTATTTTTTATTTATTTAATAAAATATATACATTTCAATATGTATATTCACCTTTACCTCATTGGAAAATCTAGCTCATCACATTGTTGACCTCGAACTACAAATCCCAACACCAATCATCTTCTAGATGTGTCTGTAGTGCCACGTCATTTGATGTCACTGCCGCACCTGCGCAGCCATCTTGTACTTCGAGCGAGGAGCGGACGGACACAGAAAGAAAGGAAAAAGAGCCAAATAGACCTGTCAAATTTGAGGAAAATAGGAATGTCTCGTAAGTTTTTCTAACACCACGACGTTAAGATACATTAGCGAGACGAAGGGAGGTCGAAAAAGACGGTTAAATCGCCATCCAAGTGCCTCGGATAGCCCCAGACACACAAGTCATCTTTCGCCTGCTCTGTAAGCGGAGAGGAGGAGGAAGGAACCCAATTCGCCGACAGAAAAACACATCCCGACCGTCAAAACCATGAATCCAGAATAGTGAGTAAACCCAACCGCCCGGACTACATCGTATAATTTCCCCTTTTACGCTTCAATACAATTTCTAAAGTGTGACATGCCGTGTTGGAAGCAAGCT
>NC_140270.1:619382-626882 GCF_949987555.1 Borostomias antarcticus
TGATAAGATACTGTAAGGATGAGCGATTACAAGAATTCACATGTACCTGTACTTGTACTCATTTCGTACGGTAAATAAACGTTTGATTCTATTCTTAATGGTTGATATTATGTCGCGTCCTGTCTCTGTCCTCTCTTGTCTCGCTGACCGCCACGCCGGCCCCCTAGGAGTCGTACAACAACGTGAAGCAGTGGCTGCAGGAGATCGACCGCTACGCCAGCGAGAACGTCAACAAGCTGCTGGTGGGCAACAAGTGCGACCTCACCACCAAGAAGGTGGTGGACTACACGACGGCCAAGGTACGTCCGCCCCGGGGGCGTAGCAGCTGACCATCGCCCTGCACGTCCGACAAGCACTGAATTGGGATGTGAAGTTTTATCTTGTGATTGTTTGTGAAAATATGACGAGGGAAAGTTTGTTAGCTTTGAGGCTGTGAGTACGACCTCATCTCGTCACGTGCCCCTCCCCCCCCCCCCTCGCAGGAGTTTGCCGACTCCCTGGCCATCCCCTTCCTGGAGACGAGCGCCAAGAACGCCACCAACGTGGAGCAGGCCTTCATGACCATGGCCGCCGAGATCAAGAAGCGCATGGGCCCCGGCGCCACGGCCGGCGGCGACAAGCCCAACCTGAAGATCGACAGCACCCCCGTCAGGCAGTCCGGAGGGGGCTGCTGCTAAAGGAACACCCCCCCCCCTCACCCCCCCCTCCTCCCCTCACGTACTAGCCTAGACCAGCCCCCCCACCCCCCCTTCCCCTCCCTCACACTCTCTCACCTGCCACCCACCACCACCCCCCCATCTCAGCCACCCCCAGCCACCCAGGGTCACCTGAACACCGGCCCCCCCCTCCACGGCCCCGGGGCCTCATCTCCGTCCCCGACCCCGCAGAGAACCAGAGAACCGGGGGAGCGTTGGGCGTGGTGGGGGGGGGTGTTGATGTATGGAGAGGGACGCCGGGGTTAGAAGGGCCCCAGATATCTTTTGATTTCATTTCTGCAGAGCAAAAGACGGTGGGAACGGCTACGAGAAAAGATCGGTATTGATTAAGAGAGGAACAGGGAGGCTGAAGATCATGGGTTTAGATTCCGCCAAACTTATCTCTTCCCCCCTCCGAAACACACACACACACACACACACACACACACACACACACACACACACACACACAGACGGAGGCGGCAGAGGCGTGAAAGGTTGAAACCGCTCTCCCATCGCGAGGCGTCTCGTCTCTTCCGCCTCGTCCCGTCCGCCACCCACATTCTCCACGCGTAGAAAGAATCCCACAGCGCCGGAATCATCCGCCTGACTAACACCGGACCGGTATATCACTTGGACAGACATAGAACGAGTCACGTGCGTGTGAGTCACCGCTCGCTGGTGGCGAAACGCGGTAGTGACGGTAGATCACGCCCCGCCCACCCCCGTTGTGAATAGCTGTCCCCAGCGTGACGCACGGCAGAAAGGCGCGTCCCCGACGCCCTATCTATCATTCACACACACACACACACAGAGCGTGGGCGAGAAGGATCGGGCCCGGGGGGGGGGGGGGGGGGGGGGGTAGCTCAACACTCCAGGAAACCCGGATGAGTCACTCCAGCCCTCCCCTGCGTTCTCCTCCCTGGGGGGGGGGGGTGACTTTGGCAGAAGGGCAGAGGGGGGAAGTGAATGTGATTTTTGAGTGCTGTAAGATATGGTGTTAGCTAGTCTTTTTTTGGTCTACATCTCGCCTCCAGGTCGAGATTTCACATGTTAAATGAAAAAAAAAAAGATACATAAACGTATGTAAGATACCGTATGCTTAGATCATGGTCGTCTGTCCAGGAATGACACTTTATATTACAGTATGATGGTTCTCTGAAACGTTCACACACACATTGGGCATGATGTAGTACTAGACTGGGGGCTGGGGTAGGCAAGGGGCTTTGGGCGATGAAACCCATATCCCATAATTAATACTGTAGGACATACGACACATGAAATTGGCAATATTCTGTGTTCATCTTAATGGACTATTACTGTTTTATTATTATTTTATTAATGATATTCTTACTTTCTATAGATTTTGTTTTCTAATTGAGAAAAGCTTGTAAAAATCGCTAAGTGCTTGTTTCATATACATGATAAGATGGGGATGTGTTTGGTTTGTGCCGGGGGTGGGGTTTGACCGGGGGAGGGGTGGGCGAGGCGTGTCGTCTCTGGAAGCTACTGTTCCCTCCCTTGCTTCGCTAACGGTCCTGGTGAAGGCCGTAGCGCTGGCCACACTCCCTCACTTCTCCGCCTCCATTAAGCTCTGGTCTTTCACAGTCGCGGTCCATCCCCCTAGTCCACTCCCCTGGTCCACCCCCCTGGTCCACCCCCTGGTCCACCCCCCTGGTCCACCCCCCTGGTCCACCCCCTGGTCCACTCCCCTGGTCCACCCCCCTGGTCCACCCCCCTGGTCCACCCCCTGGTCCACTCCCCTGGTCCACCCCACCCCCCTGGTCCAACCCCTTGGTCCAACCCACCCCCCTGGTCCACCCCCTGGCCCAACCCACCCCCCTGGTCCAACCAACCCCCCTGGCCCAACCCACCCCCCTGGTCCACCCCCTGGCCCAACCCACCCCCCTGGTCCAACCCTACCCCCCTGGTCCACCCCCCTGTCTCGTGTGTGCGTGTCCCACAGTGCATTTTATTTCTGGTCTCATGCCAGCCGGTATGGTGGATTAAGTGTGGTCTGTCACGGTTTTGTCTTCAGAAAGGGTTCTCTCTCTCAAACATAGCTCTAAGGAGGAGCCCTCATTTCAATATCCAGCGGTCACTTGAAACTGTCCTTTTAGATGAGTGTGTCACCGTCCTGGTCGTCACCGGGCCTGTTTGGTGTGTTTTAGGGGGAGGGCGTGTTGGTCTGTAGCGTCCGGGCGTGGCCCCCCCCATCCCACAGCCTCCCCAGTCCAACCCTGGTTCTCATATCTGTGTTAATCTCTCCGGCGTTCCTGTAGAGCCTGACAGGAATGTGGGGAGAAGTCTGACCTCCTGACCTCATAGCATGAGTTCAACACACTACAGCGAAAATCTGCTAAATCGGCTCTCTGTCCGAAACCTCCACGACAAATGTTATTGTCTTTAAAGAAGTCCATTATAACCCTGGTTTACCCATTTCAGCACAGTTTACAACAGGGAAGGGGAGGATTTAACAGTAGGATGTCGGGAGATCGTCAGGTTGGAACGGTTGACTATCGTCACAAACGTGTGCCCCGTTTGACTTGTATTTAGCTTAGAATCCGTCTGAGAATCGAGTAAGTTGAAGCCGTTTGGTTCTGTTTCCAAATAGGCGTCGGGCAAGGTTGCCACCTGTGTCCCTTCACGTTGCTACTGACGCGTCGTCGTCCAGTTCTGAGTGCGTTCTGAGCTTATACGTAGTTCTGAACGCGTGTCTATGTATGTCTTTATATCGAGAAGATGGGGAGATGCACTCCATGCCTGTGTACCGTCGGAGAACCAGACCTTTGGTTCGGTTGCGGTCGTAGAACCCGCTCGGACCCGTGTCGTATCTTGAACGGGTTCTCGAACGTGATCGCGTGGTACAGGGACTGACTGGTCTCGGCTTGGAGACCGGGTATGAACTCCCCAACCACCGCCTCCAGCCCCCAAACCATCACTGTAACCGATGAATCGAAATAATATTCTCCCGCGACCGGCCTCCCTTTCGCTGATCTAGTTCGGACTTTCGGAGTGGTCCTGGTTCTGGCTCTTGGGAGATGAAACTGAACTTTCTCAGCAGCACTTCAGGTGGCGAACGCTTCGGGCTACGGCGAGGTGTGTGTGTGTGTGTGTGTGTGTGTGTGCAATAGCAAAAGTGCAATTTCAGCCTCTGAAACTGTGACGTCCAGCTGTTACAGATGAGTGCTTTTCACTTGCGCCGGCCAGCTACCTGCCTACGGCCATTCCACCATATTTGAATGATGCGAAGGCGCTGTATCTAATAGTGTGTGTGTGTGTGAGCAAAACTGAGTTCTCAGTGCTGTTAATGTGACTTTTTAGTATTTAGAATCAAGTGGGCGTGAAGGTGATACTAGATCCAGCTGTTTTTTTGCACTAGAACCAGCGGCGTCATCGTGGTGGAAGTGGCCGTACAGATGTGGCTTTAGCCCGGTTCCTCCAGCCCCGGCGGCACAAGACCGACCCGGACTGACCTGAACTCCGACCGCTCATCTCACGCTCAAGCGGGTTGTGTGTGATGAATCTGGATCTCGTGGGGCCCAAGTTCTCAGCTGACTCTCCTTGGTAGGGGAGGGAACAGTAGTTGTTTGGGGGGGGTGGTGTGCGGGGGGGGGGGGGTTAGTATGCATAACATTCCTGCTTTTTTGAACATGTGCCGCCTATTGGCTTTCCCTCGATTTCACACGAGTGCTTGCGAATGAAGCGATTGTTTGGAACTCTCCACACACACACGCGCACTTAAGTCACACATGCGCTCCGAGTAGATGTTTCACACCAGACAGTGTGAATCCCCTTTTTGATTTGTTTTGAATGTTCTTTCTTTTCAAGAAGTCTTGATATTTGATATTCTGCTGATTTTAATATATTAATTGGAGTGTACTGTGGTAACGTTGTGTCCTGTCGATGGGAGGATGAGAGGCCGGTGGGGAAGGACTGTTTGTGGGCGGGACTTAATGGGGCGGGCGGGACTTGCTTATGAATGTGATTATGATGAAACTTTGCTAGAATCTCTCTGCCTCCCCCCTCTTTTTTTATTTTATTTTATTAATTTGGAGAAGTTTCTTTCCTTTCCATGTCATTTGCACACTTTTTTTGTTGCTGTCCTTTAGCATAATAAAGACACACACACACATACACACACACACACACACAGGCGTTGTTTAATGAGCACCAGGCAGGTGACCTCACCTCGTCTTTGACCTTTTTCTTCCCGTTTCTCTGCTTGTCCGCCTCGGTGCTCCGTCTCACTGCTGAGTTTGATCATGTCTTTTTCTTTCTGTACATATTATAAATATATATATAATAAAATGAATAAAAAAGATCAATGTCAACATTTTCTGAGCTGTTGTCCTTTTAAAAATAGTAGTTGTGGAACTGTGTGGGGGCATTTTGACACTATGGAGTTCTCCCCGAGTGTGTGGGCTGATGTGACACACACACACACACAACCTACACTTCCAACACACACACACTCTCTCACACACACACACACCAGTGTACCCTGCTAGCGGCGCCACATGAGGTCACCCCCTCCCGCTGCGGAGGGATCCGGTATCCGCTCCGCCGCGCGGCGTCTCTTCCGCCCTTGATTTGTGTCCCTTCTCCTCCCCGCGGACTCGTAAATAAAACCTCCCCACCGAGCATCGAGTCACACCACTGCATCAGAATACATTACTCTACCCGGGGCTGGAGGGAGATAGCGGGAGGGAGAGAGACTAGAGGCCGAGAGAGACTAGAGGCCGAGAGAGACGGTCAGTTCACAGTGAATATTGCTGTGGAGGTGAGTTTGCTCTGCGGGGAAAGGAACTATTTTCCGTGGGCTAATATAAAGCGCGGACGCCCACGGGAACACGACGACCTGCCTAGTGTTTTCAGAGAGGTGTCCTCAGCAGAAACACATTTCATTATTCTACATCTCGCCACCATTTCGTGATGGATGTGAAAGAACATATTTTTATGACATGCCAGTGATGAGGTGTCAGTCGCGGGTGATAGGCTACTGTAAATTCGAGGCATGGTTTTGTGGTATCTCTTAGAATTTGGTCTAGAACGGAACAGGAAGTTTATTTGCCGTGTGTAACAAGTACGGGTAGCCTACAGGTACATTCTTGTCATTCGTGCTTATAGTGTCTCATCAGCAGTAATCCGGTGCTCAGTCCAGTCAAATAAAGCTTTGATTGATTAATTGATTGATTGATTGATTGAGTCCCAGGTGCGCAGCTGGACACTAGTCTGTTTCTGGTATCAACACCACGGTGAGTTGAGAATGAGGTCGTTGGAGAGAGTGTGTTCTGTGAATACGCAGGGGTCTCTCTGACGCGGGCGTCTCTCATGACTAAGCTGCCCGTGTTGTCCTTCATCCCCTGCTCTCTCTCTCTCTCCCCCTTTCTCTCCCTCCCTTCTACTGTATGCCCCTCCCCCTCTCTTTCTCTATCTCTCTCTCTCTCTCTCTCTCTCCTCTGTAGTCTGGTGGTGACCTTGAGGTATTTATAGCGCTGCAGACTAGTAGCTCAGGCACTCAGACACTCCTCAGGGTTCACACACACACACACGCACACACACACACACACACACACACACACGGCCCGATGATGACCTGGCCTAAACACGCTAGTGGGTGCCGAGGGTCTGCGGTCACACCTGGGCCGGCTCACTCCTCATAACTCGCGGGCGACCTTGAAAGCCACCGGGCTCCGGGCGCATCGCCATCCGGTCATTTCTGAGGCCCGTCACGCGCCCTCGTCCCGAAGCAGCCCTCATCCCGAAGCAGCCCTCATCCCGAAGCAGCCCTCATCCCGAAGCAGCCCTCGTCCCCGGGCCGCCTTTCTCCTCCGGCGTTCGGATCATATATCGAAGTACGCCGCGTTCCCCGGACGGGAAAACCATATCGACTCCCAAGCATCACCAAACACTGCTCACGTTTTCATTTCAACACCGTTTATTTACATCTCGCCCCTCGTACAGCTCAGACCCCACCTATGCCCCTCCCTCCCCTCTCTCTCCTTCACTCTCTCTCTCCTTCACACTCTCACTCTCTCTCCCCTCCACACTCTCTCTCTCTCTCCCCTCCACACTCTCTCTCCTTCACACTCTCTCTCCCCTTCACACTCTCTCTCTCTCTCTCTCCCCTCCACACTCTCTCCCCTTCACACTCTCTCTCCCCTCCACACTCTCTCTCCCCTCTCTCTCCCCTTCACACTCTCTCTCCCCTTCACACTCTCTCCCCTCCACACTCTCTCTCCCCTCCACACTCTCTCTCCCCTCTCTCTCCCCCTCACACTCTCTCTCTCCTTCACACTCTCTCTCCCCTCCACACTCTCTCTCCCCTCTCTCTCCCCTCCACACTCTCTCTCCTTCACACTCTCTCTCCCCTTCACACTCTCTCTCCCCTCTCTCTCCCCTCCACACTCTCTCCCCTTCACACTCTCTCTCCTTCACACTCTCTCTCCCCTTCACACTCTCTCTCCCCTCTCTCTCCCCTCCACACTCTCTCCCCTTCACACTCTCTCTCCTTCACTCTCTCTCCCCTTCACACTCTCTCTCCTTCACACTCTCTCCCCTCCACACTCTCTCTCTCCTCCCCTCTCTCTCTCCTCCACCCTCTCTCTCCCCTTCACACTCTCTCTCCCCTCCACACTCTCTCTCCCCTTCACACTCTCTCCCCTCCACTCTCTCTCTCTCCTTCACTCTCTCTCCCCTTCACACTCTCTCTCCCCTTCACACTCTCTCTCCCCTCTCTCTCCCCTTCACACTCTCTCTCCCCTTCACACTCTCTCTCCCCTCCCCTCTCTCTCCCCTTCAC
>NC_140270.1:631882-661882 GCF_949987555.1 Borostomias antarcticus
GACCGACGGACGTTATTAAGACATGATCTGAACGTCTTCCTGACGTCACGTTTGCTGGGATGTTTATTGTTGTGTATGTTTGAAACCTAAATGTATCTGTTTTTATCTGCTGCCGTCTTGGCCAGGTTTCTCTTGGAAAAGAGATTTTAAATAAATAAAGTTATTTTCCACCTGGTTAAATAGAGGTATAATAAAATAAAATAAAAACATTGATGCCTATGAGTTGAATCATTTCAATTCGAGACAGAACTAGTGTGAGCCGCTAGCATGCATTCCTGAACGGTGATTAATAATCGTCACCCAGCTCCCACACACACACACACACACACACACACACACACACACACACACACACACACACACACACACACACACATGCGCATGCACACACACTCACTCACTCACTCACTCACTCACTCACTCACTCACTCACTCACTCACTCACTCACTCACTCACTCACCTGCACACAATCTGTATGTCACACTTGGTGACGCTCGCGGCCATTGTCATGACGCCCAACCTGGCACTGTCGTGCCGTCACAGTCACAAACACATGAAGAGAGACAAACACACACACGCGCACACACACACCCACACACACACACACACACACACACACACACACACACACACACACACTCACCCCCAGGAAGATGTTTTTGGAGGAGTCGAAGCCGGCGGCGTAGATGCGTGCGGTGTAGGGGGCGCTGCGCTCGCACATGATGCGGCAGGCGTAGCGTGAGATGGTGCTCTGGGCCGACTGCCCCCCCCCTCCTCCTCCTCCTCCTCCTTCACCAGCCACTCCTTGGCCCGGCCCGCCCCCTCCTCCGCCCCCTCCTCCGCCACCTCCTCCACTGCTGCTACTTCCTGCCGTGTCCGTCACCACAAAGTCTATCATGCTTTCTGTGGAGCGCCCGATCTGTGAGGAGACAGCAGGTGGCGTCAGTAGAGAAGAACATGCAGTAGAGTACAGTACAGTAGAGTACAGTAGAGAACAGTAGAGTACAGTAGAGTACAGTACAGTACTTCTGTCCCTGGCCTGGTGAGCGTCTTCTCATGACTCAGAGTCAGAAGTACTGAGAACTCTAAGGCGTCTGCTAATAAATGACATTTTCAGGAGCTGGTACATTTGGTCCGACTGAGGTGTGTGTGTGTGTGTGTGTGTGTGTGCGCAATGTGAGTTGTGGGGGGGGGTGTGGTCTGTGGTGAGGCTAGATTCAAAAGCAAAATCCAGAAAATAATGGAAGCACTGTATTTCAACATTACTCAAATTTTTCACATTACTGGCATTTCACATGACTTGATGTTAAGGTCGCAGTGACAGAGGAAGAGGAGGAAGAGGCCAAGGAAGAGGAGGAAGGGCCCGAGGAAGAGGAGGAAGGGCCCGAGGAAGAGGAAGAGCCCGAGGAAGAGGAGGAAGAGCCCGAGGAAGAGGAGGAAGAGCCCGAGGAAGAGGAGGCTGACCTGGAACATGTCTGTGTTGGTGTCGTGGGTGTACTCCACGATGACGGAGTGGCTCCTGGAGAGCGTGTACGAGATGCTGTGTTGGCTTTTGTTGCTGAGGGCCTAAACACACGGGAGAACCAGGTCACACAGGAAACACTCACACTCACAACAGGAAATACACTAACGTCCCCTTTAAAACCCACAACAGGAAATACACTAACGTCCCCTTTAAAACTCACAACAGGAAATACACTAACGTCCCCTTTAAAACTCACAACAGGAAATACACTAACGTCCCCTTTAAAACCCACAACAGGAAATACACTCTCCTTTAAAAAAAAAAAAAAAAAAAAAAAAACTAAAATGAACACACTATACATTCGTTATAGGTTTTATAGTTTAAAAAAGTGACCTAAATGTGTCCATGTAATAACACTGAATTGAACTCAACAGGGCGTGCAAACCTTTTTCCTGTTTTGAAACGCTCTCACTGTTGTCTAGTGTTTTACATCAGGAAGATGCACAGAGAGGCGTCCGCACATTTTACGAGCTTGAAAATGCACCGTATGACTACAGTATATACAGTAGATGTAAAAGGCATTGGAGTGACATTTGACCTTTGACACCAGAGGGGTGGAAACATTGTGGATGACATCAGGTTTGACCCCGTTGGCTTTGGGCCTCTTGTACAGCGCCAGGCGACTTCTCCTGCGACCTTTATCCCCATTGGTCAGAGAACCATTGTGTCTGCGGATATCATTGGACAAAAAAAGACAACATTTAAATATTCTGTGGCAATCTCTGCCAATCGGTACAGTATATCTCTAATTTTCAATATTTCTTTTTACATACTGTAGCAAATTGGTAAATGGTAAATGGACTGCACTTATATAGCGCTTTTATCCAAAAGCGCTTTACAATGGCCTCTCATTCACCCATTCACACACACACCGATGGCGGCAGCTGTCATGCAAGGTGCTAGCCTGCTCATTGGGAGCAATTTGGGGGTCTTGGCCAAAGACACTTCGACATGTGGACAGGAGGAGGAGCCGGGATTCGAACCGCCGACCCTACGATCGCTGAGCGACCCGCTCTACCAACTGAGCCACAGCCCCAGGATTCGACTGACATGAAATGTTCATTTCATCCAACCAAACACCTTTTATATTCTATTACTGAACAATACGATTTTGAACTACCCCTTTAAATCTGGTGTGTACCACTCGATAGCCACGTTGAGTGGAACATCATCTCCTGCACACGAGCTCCGGCTCCGTTCTATTACCCGCAAATGTCATTATGGGATGGCGGCCATAAAAATGTCTGCAGCAATATCCTCTCTCTCTCCTTCTCTCTCTCTCTCCCTCTCTCTCTCTCTCCCTCTCTCTAATCACATCGATAGAGGACGAAGTCATTGTCATAATCCCATTTCTACATGGATCGATGAGCCAGAGAATCTGCGCCTCACTCTCATCATCATCACCATCATCATCATCATCAAGCCAAGGCAAGTTAATAAAGAGCAACTCTTATTTACAATAAAGAGACGTCTCCGCTAGTCTACCGTACACTAGATAGTGAAGCGTCTCTGTCCAGAGCGTGAGGGGACACGCTCTGTCTCTTCTATGTGGCTCTGCAGCTACATTACTGGGAGTTGAGAGCTAAGTGGTTTTTCCGCTGGTTTACACAGGGATAAAACGAGCGTTTATGGGATACATTAGATGAGCCAGACTGCTTTATACTGGACACAACAGCTCAGACTCCCGCTGGTTTCATTCAGAACTAGGTTTCCTTTAGGGCACCGCTACTACCAGCTGCCTATTATAAACCATGTGTGTCTATTATAAGACACACGCACACGCACACATAGGGCTGCACAATTAATCGTGAATTAATCGAAATCGCGATTACGACCTCTGCGATTAACTAATCGCAAAAGGCCGCAATTAATGTGATTAATAATTTTGCTTTGAATTGAGTGTGCTAGGACTACACGGACGAATCACAGGCGCTTATGCTGTCTGACCAATCACATGCGTTCCTGCTGAGTGTGCTGTGCGCAGCAATTTCACTGAGAAGACAGATAGCAGTAGGTCAAGACAAGTGTCACAAGAGTACCCGCAGCCGTGAGTAGTGACAAAATGAGCGAAAACGAGGTCAGTGAGTTAGTAACAACAAAGGGATCAACGTCCGTGACTTGGGAGCATTTTGGTTATTACATATAAATATTATATATTAAATATTAATCGCAATTATTAATCGCAATTACCATTTTGAAGCAAACAATCGCAATTATTAACTTTTGTCATAATCGTGCAGCCCTACACACACACACACACACACACACACACACACACACACACACACACACACACGGTGTCTCACCCCAGGACGATGAGCTCCCCGTACTTCACCGGTTCCTTGTCCCCAGGGAAGAGGCCGTCGAGGGGCTGCGAGCCGGAGCCCAGCGGGGGGGGGCGACGCCTGGCTCTTGATGCAGGACGGCCGCAGGTCCAGAGATGGGGGGGGACACAAGGCCTCCGAGCTACCCTCCAAAACCATGCCCACCGGCCACAACGGGGGCTCACAGCTGAGACAGAGAGAGAGAGAGAGGGAGAGGGACAGAGACAGAGAGACAGAGGGAGAGACAGGGAAACGGAGGGAGAGAGAGACAGAGAGACAGAGAGACAGAGAGACAGAGGGAGAGAGACAGAGAGACAGAGAGACAGAGGGAGAGAGACAGAGGGAGACAGAGAGACAGAGAGACAGAGAGACAGAGAGACAGAGAGACAGAGGGAGAGAGACAGAGGGAGACAGAGAGACAGAGGGAGAGAGACAGAGGGAGAGACAGGGAAACGGAGGGAGAGAGAGACAGAGAGACAGAGGGAGAGAGACAGAGGGAGACAGAGAGACAGGGAGAGAGAGAGACAGAGACAGAGAGACAGAGGGAGAGGGAGAGAGACAGAGACAGAGAGAGAGAGAGAGACAGAGGGAGAGAGGGAGAGAGAGACAGAGGGAGAGAGAGAGAGAGAGAGAGAGGGAGAGACAGAGGGAGAGAGAGAGAGAGACAGAGGGAGAGACAGAGGGAGAGAGAGGGAGAGAGAGAGAGAGAGGGAGAGAGAGAGAGGGGGAGAGAGAGAGAGAAAGGGAGAGAGAGAGAGGTAGATAATCTGATAAGTACAATATCTATACACAGCAAAGCCAGCTGGACACACTCGTGTATTCTTATTTGAATACCGAAGAATCCTGTAGTAAAACTAGCTCTGTAAACATACAAGCATTTGCATATTTTGCATAGACTGTGTTTCCCAGAATGCATTTGTACTGAACCACCAGCCTGGTCTTTTAAAGAGGAAAGTGCCTCATTCCCTGTCTCACATTAGAACTCGCCTCGTCATGAAAACGGCAGCAGGCTTAGCTTGGAGTTTTGTCTCGGCGCTATCTTTAGCACCGCGTCCCCAAATTAGCACACAAATCCAATTCAGGAATAAATCACTCAACGAGCACTGACAAGCTGCGTTTTTTCACAGGCGGCAGGTCTGGGGTTGCCAGGATTTGGTAATTGTCATCCCCCTTTATGTGACGGAAGCGCTGGCCGCTCTTTGCTGACACCGGCTATTTACAGCAGAGGGGGCAGACCTGGTGGGATTGGACGGGTACAAGAGAGTCTGTGTTTCCACACTGGCAGATAAACAGACACCTAAATCTATGGCTCCTGTTTGTGAGCTGTGTTGTGTTTCTGACTCATCTTATTGTTGTAACGTTAATGGATTGAGCCTCTACAGTGGTTGGCGAGTGTAACAGAGCTTTGTACGGCCAAGTAGGGTTCAAAACAAGAGAATACACTCCCCCAAGCTTTCAAACTTAACAACCAGATAACCATCAATCGACAAGCTGCCTTGTCGGAAATTCTTAACGAAGCCCAGGGGGGCTGCACAGCCTTTTCTGAACACCGTGTCCAAATTACGGGTGGGGGGGGGGGGTCAACGTTATTGGTTTTCATCTCTGCTAAAGGTTTATGGCTGTGGCATTTCAGGCTTTCGATTGGTAGGCCTGTCAAATTAAAACAAGCGCTTGGCATTAAACATATTGGAGTAAAAATAGTTTCATGATAATCTAATGCAAGGTGGGCACTTGAATAGCTGAATATGAAAAGCACCAGATCATGAAATACTGTATGAAGAAACAGAAGAAAACAATATATCATTGAACAATGGGTGCTCTAATATTACTACTACTACTACTACTACTACTACTAATAATAATAATAAAAATAATAATAACAATAGCTTATTATTTGTATAGCACTTTTCAAGCATGAATTGCACAGGGTGCCTATAACAATAGTGTTGACCAGAATCATAGATATGGTAGGCTACAATAAGCATAACAAAGAGATACAACATACAATATACAAAATACAATATAATAAGGTACAGAAAAGGAAACTTGGCTTCTAATATTATTGACATTACACCTTACCAAAAGCACATATAGAATATAGGTTTTCAGCAGGTTTGAAAGAAAGCCCTGTTTTAGCTGCTAATTGATACGTGTTGATGTGCGCTTCTGTATATGAACACAGGCCCTATAGGAAGCTTGTCCAGCGTCTAGGGGCCTTTTCTGAAAAGGCGCGGTTTCCTTTGGGTTGCAGTCTAGACGCTGGAACAGACTGAGCCTTATTGCTGGATCTGAGATCAGGCCTTAACCTGGCCTTAAATGTAATTAGCAGAATCTTAAAGTTCACTCTAAAAGTAACTGGAAGACAGTGGAAAGAGGCGAGGACTGAGGAAATACATTCCAGCCTGTATTTCAGGATGATAATTATGAAATTTCAAAGCCCTCTTCAAATTCAAATAATGCTCCTATTTTTGCCTTAGCTGATATGAGCTGGGCCTCCATTATGAGATGCCTACTCTAAACGTAACCCTAAACTTAACTTATGTGGGCTCCTTTCCTAGTATTGGTCAACAACCTACAGTAGCAGCTGAATGTTGTTCTTTTTGAAGGTGAGAAACGCGGCGGCTTCAACAGGAGAGTAAAGAATCGCATTGTCCAGGTGAACGAATGGATATCACCATAAAAGAGGATTGATCTCATTCTTAAATGGACTCTTAACTGGAAGTAACATGACTCAACTAATTTCTTCACCTGAGGCTCAAAGCTATGATCTGGATTGAATATAACACCCAGGTATCTACATGTAGATTTACACACACAGGGCAGAAGGCCGTGCCAGGCAGGCAGATTACACCTCACCCATCTCTTCTTTCAATGGAAACAATGAAACTTTTGGTCACTAGGGCAACAACTTCTTGGTCCAAGTAAACTGCGCTGCAAACTGTGGAACTCTCTAGTCCCTCCTCTCCGGGGGCGGCTGTAGCTCAGTTGGTAGAGCGGGTCGTTCAATGATCGAAGGATCAGTGGTTCGAATCCCAGCTCCGACTGTCCACATGTCGAAGTGTCCTTGAGCGAGACACCTAACCCCACAATTGCTCCCAATGAGCAGGTTAGCACCTTGCATGGCAGCTACCACCATTGGTGTGTGAATGTGTGTGTGAATGGGTGAATGAGAGGCCATTGTAAAGCGCTTTGAGTGCCGCTAAGGTTGAAAAGCGCTATATAAAGACCATTCCAGCCTGTATTTCAGAATGATAATTATGCAATTTCAAAGCCCTCTTCAAATTCAAATAATGCTCCTATTTTTGCCTGAGCTGATATGAGCTGGGCCTCCATTATGAGATGCTTTTGCCTACCCTAACCTTAACCCTAAACTTAACCCTAACCTTAACCCTAAACGGCCTCTTCGTTTATGAGAACTAGCCTTTAGCGTTTTGTTTTGGCTAAAGCTAATAGCTAGCTTTTTAGCTAATCTTTTCTTTAGCTTTCTGAAATGTTCTCGATAATTCCAGGGGCTCTTACCGTGTCTGATTTTCCATATGTTGCCTGAATAGTTTTCTTATTTTAGTTAAAAATATAAACATCATATGTTTTCTTGTTTTAGTATTTGTTGTTGGTTGCCGGGAGAGCATTCTAGAATTTTAGAATTCTAGAATTTCTAGATGAAGACTTTTGGCAGTAGCCTACTGCACTGCAGTTATGACTCACAATATTCAGGTAGATATCACGACTTGACTGCTTTAAACATGTAAACAGAAAAAGCCTGTCTCTGTTGGCTCAGAGATGTAGCTACTGTACACAGGTTCCATGCCAACGCTTAATTCAAAACCCTATTATTAAGCAAGAGTGGGCGAGGCCACCTACATTGTGGAGCACGAGTTGAAATTACATCACAGCCCTGGACTAAATGCTTTCTCCTCTCTTTAAAGAGCAAGATAATAGCACATGGCAACAGCTAAAACATAAATAGCTTGTGATGATAATATCACATTCAAATGCCAGTCTTCTCCTACCTTAGTGTATACAGTACAGTGCATTATGGCTGACAACTTGTGACAACTGACAAGCTTGGGGTTGCAATAGGCTACCATCGAAGCCCTTTACTTCTAAATTAATACCCAGACGAAGAGCGCAAGAACTACTTTTTCTCAGCGGCCAATCGGACTGCGGCCTTATTGGGCCCGGGCCGTTTGAGTGAGCGCCGACGAGGAGATCACCCCCCCCCCCCCCCGTGGTCAGACGGCCAGACAGCCGCTCAGGGCGGGGTGGCCGGACGCCATTTCATCCCCTCTCCTCCGGTGCTTTGGCCGGGATATCGAGTGGTGGGGGAGAGGGAGGGGAGGCAGGGCAGCTGAGGGAGGAGACGAGGAGCAGGGGAGGGGCTGAGCTGAGAGGAGGAGGAGGAGGAGGAGGGGAGGGAGAGGAGAGGGGGGTTGGAGGGGAGGAGAGGGAGGAGAGGGGAGTTGGAGGGGAGGAGAGGGAGGAGAGGGGGGTTGGAGGGGAGGAGAGGGAGGAGAGGGGGGTTGGAGGGGAGGAGAGGGAGGAGAGGGGAGTTGGAGGGGAGGAGAGGGAGGAGAGGGGGGTTGGAGGGGAGGAGAGGGAGGAGAGGGGGGTTGGAGGGGAGGAGAGGGAGGAGAGGAGGGTTGGAGGGTAGGAGAGGGAGGAGAGGAGGGTTGGAGGGGAGGAGAGGGAGGAGAGGGGGGTTGGAGGGTAGGAGAGGGAGGAGAGGAGGGTTGGAGGGGAGGAGAGGGAGGAGATGAGGAGGGTTGGAGGGGAGGAGAGGGAGGAGAGGGGGGTTGGAGGGGAGGAGAGGGAGAGGAGAGGAGGGCTGGAGGGCACGGAGAGGTGAAAAGAGAGAAAGGAGAGCAAGACACAGTAAACATGCGACAGGCCTAGTGTGGACGTACAGAAACACGGCGGATATTAAGCCGGAGGAAGGAGAGGAGGAGGAGGAGGAGGAGGAGGAGGGGCGGTGGGGACGGAGTCAGACAGAGGGTGGGACTGAGAGAGGGGCTACGCCATACTGTGTGTGTGTGTGTGTGTGTGTGTGTGTGTGTGTGTGTGTGTGTGTGTGTGTGTGTGCGCAAGGGCATGAGTCTGCGCGTGCGTGCCCTGTGCAGGGGTTTGGCAGGGTGATGGATGGCCTGTTCTGTGCCACGCACTTTCTAATCAACCCGTGGCCACATCCTGGGTGCGGAGAGAGAGAGAGAGGGAGGGAGGGAGGGAGAGATGTAAGGAGGGAGGGGTTAAAGACAGAGACAGAGAGAGGAGGAGTGAAACAAAGGGAATCACTGGCAGAGGAAGACAAAGGGAAAGGAAGGAGGAGAGGAGAAAGAGTCTGGTCCCGCGGACGGAGGCCAGGCCTGGTGGGGGGCAGGCGGGGGCCTGGTGGGGGGCGGCGACGTTTGATAGTGCACAGAGGTCGCCGCACACAAAGGGAGGGGCTAAAAACGCCACTGCACCTTTCACGGTTTCAGCCGCCGCCGTTCGACGGCAGCGCCCCCCGACTCCCAACGCTACGCTTTCATTTTATTATTAGCAAAATCCTTCACCCCTCCTCTCTGCTTCGAAACATCTCTATTCCTCCTCTCTTTCTCTCTCTCTCCCTCCCTCCCTCTCTCCTCTCCTACCATTCCGTTTCCTCCTACCGCAGGGGAAGGGCGAGTGTGTGTGGAGTGTGTGGGTGAGGGGAGAGAGTGAGAGAGAGAGAGTGAGAGAGTGAGAGTGAGAGAGAGAGAGTGAGAGAGAGAAAGAAGGCCAACTCTTCCATCTCTACCCTGTAACAAATGAACAGAGATCTAAATATACACGCTGAGAAATGGCCTCCAGAATGAATGAATAAATTCACAACAACATTGATCATTCTTTCTCCATTTCAACCTTTTAAAGACTTCTGCTAATCTACTAATCCTGCCTTGACAAATGGTTTAATATCAGCCATATGGCTGGAGGTACTCTGTTATTGTTTTTGATAAATCATGCATATTGTGTTATTGCTTGTATTACGTACCAGCAGTAGTGGCACTGCTTGTAGTAATGTTATTACTGCAGTGAAGTATGGGTTATATAGTGACAGATTCTCTTTTCTCTCATGCTGAATATCATTATGAATACATTTGTTCTGCAATACGTTAGTAGTCTATTTGACAACAAACCAGACATATCTTCTGCAATCTGCAATCACAACAGACGCCGAAGAGTCTGGACCAGAGGACAGTACGTCTTTCCCGGGAAATGAAATGAATTCAGTAAGATAAATGAATTCCATTTATATCCATTCATGAAAACACAAAATGTCTATTATTCTCCAAGTCACATAGCAAAGTAACTGATGACTTGAGTTGAAATACCCTGGATGTCCTGTGTACCTACGGTAGCGTTAGGAATGACAATATACTTCCCTTCAGAAAGCATATAGATGAGCTGTTCATGAGGTTCAAGAGAGTAGAATGGGGTTTCCTTTTTTATTTATTTTTATATAGATATTTGTTAGGGCTTTAATGGGATAGGACAGTTGAGAGAGACAGGAAACGTGGGAGAGAGAGAGAGGGGAGGACGTGGGAGAGAGAGAGGGGAGGACATGCGGCACAGGACCCGAGCCGGGAATCGAACCCGGGTCCGCCGCGCAAAGGACTAGCCTTCATATGGGGCGCGCCTTACCCGGTGAGCTACCTGGGCGCCCCCTAGAATGGGGTTTCCTATATCTTATATAGTAATAGGTCCTGCCTCCCATTGAGCAACAGAAAACAATCAGTCCAATCCACTCCAATACCGGTTCTTGGTTATGGAGGCATTATATATGAATGCTGCTACTGCTGTTAGAACCACCCGATGCGGTCCATCACCCAGTGCACTTTATGACTGGCCATCATTTTAGTACAAATCACTGTACACTGTATACTAATGTAGGCTGGCCCTCTCTGGAGTCACGTATGGTTGATTTATTGCTGTTTTGGTGTGTTAGGCCCTCTTATGGAAGCTAGCCACGTAGCAAAACCTCTTTGATCAACTTCATCGATACACGAGGCACAACACCGGGTCCCGGGGTTGGAACGCGTCAGGTCCCGTCGGTCACTTCAGCACTGGGAAAGTCTGCTTTTAGTCTTTAAGTCTGCTTTTAATCTTAAGGGGGATGGGTGGCAGGGGGCTCGGTGGCAGAGGGCTGGGTGGCAGGGGGCTGGGTGGCAGAGGGCTGGGTGGCAGAGGGCTGGGTGGCAGGGGGCTGGGTGGCAGAGGGCAGGGTGGCAGGGGGCTGGGTGGCAGGGGGCAGGGTGGCAGGGGGCTGGGTGGCAGAGGGCTGGGTGGCAGAGGGCTGGGTGGCAGAGGGCTGGGTGGCAGAGGGCTGGGTGGCAGGGGGCTGGGTGGCAGGGGGCTGGGTGGCAGGGGGCTCGGTGGCAGAGGGCTGGGTGGCAGGGGGCTGGGTGGCAGAGGGCTGGGTGGCAGAGGGCTGGGTGGCAGGGGGCTGGGTGGCAGAGGGCAGGGTGGCAGGGGGCTGGGTGGCAGGGGGCAGGGTGGCAGGGGGCTGGGTGGCAGAGGGCTGGGTGGCAGAGGGCTGGGTGGCAGAGGGCTGGGTGGCAGGGGGCTGGGTGGCAGAGGGCAGGGTGGCAGGGGGCTGGGTGGCAGGGGGCAGGGTGGCAGGGGGCTGGGTGGCAGAGGGCTGGGTGGCAGGGGGCTGGGTGGCAGAGGGCAGGGTGGCAGGGGGCTGGGTGGCAGGGGGCAGGGTGGCAGGGGGCTGGGTGGCAGGGGGCTGGTTGGCAGGAGCAGAGAGAGAGAGAGAGAGAGAGAGAGAGAGAGAGAGAGAGGTATAAAGGAGTGAAGAGAAAGAGAGACAAAGGATGGGGGATAAAAAGATAGATGGCTTCTTCTTCTCTGTCCTCTGTCAACTTTGTCCTGCGATCATGTTTCAAGAGATCTCATCTTGATGAGGTGAAAACCACGCAAACGGTTGAAGCAACATCTTACTCGTTATCGAGTGGAAACTAAGACCGTGGAATATAAGGGGGCCGTTTTTGTACGTCAGATGAACGCTTAGTCAAACTCTCTACATCAGAAACAACATTACACGAGCCCAATTCTGGCCAGACCTCCACGAGCTTGACAGATCATCTTATGAGCTCACCATAACCTCCATCTTGACTTTCCTATGAAAGTCTTTAGTGACACCACACATTTATTCCTTCAATATGTTGGTCTCGTTTACAGGTTCAAAACATTTTCCTGGTTAATAAAGGATTCAAATGGTGGTTAAATGTGACACTTGCCACTTTAGGCGACAACAAAACAAATGTGCTTTAAAAAAAATCAGTCATTTAAATGTATTTTAAAACGTAAAAGCCTACATTTCCCACCATAAAAGTTCACAAAATCTGTCTGGGCGTGGTAATGAGTGTCAGTTAGATATGATTGACTGACTGTGCACCTACACAGTGTACACCTGTACTTTCCACACATTCTTGCTTGTTGCAAACCTGACGTGCCAGATGGTTTGTTACACAGAACCATTTGAGAAGGCATCATTGGAAACTGGAAAAGGGCAGGTACTTTCAAAAATACTTGGCAGGTGATTTGATGAACCATCTGTCTATCACCATCTATTACAGGCTAACAGTCCTGTCACACCTGCCAGTAGTTACTCCTCAAACGATGCTGATTGGTCAGAGTAAATTTGACATTTAGCAAATTGTACTCGGGCACAAACAGATGTACAAATAAAGCTTTGATTGATTGATTGATTGTGTCACCTGGACTAGTCTGACTCACCTGATAGGTTTTGGGGATACTGTAAGCCTTGTCCTCCGTTTATTACTGCCCAATCAGTGGCGGCAAAATCTGTTGTCCGCCCAATCAGCTATCAATCCAGCCTACGTGAAACAACAATAACCTAGCAACCGCTCCGCATAAGACTACTGTGATTGGTTTAAAAAAATACACCGTTTTTTTCCCCCTATCCCCGAATGGTAATGAGTCCAGCCAGACCTTTCTCCAGCGCTGACACAGCGTAAATGAAGCGTGGAGATAGGTCAGGCTGTGAGACTAGCCCGGCTAGACCGATCTGTGTGAGAAACAGAACATGAGATCAGGGCTAGTTCACGAGGCTAGTTGGTTATGCTACCTCCCTGATACACGCTCATCTTGGGAGACAATATTTTCACAAGCTAGCTACCTTATCAAGTAAGGGAAGGACACTATTTTGTTTTTTTTGCTTCCCTCTGGAATATGTAGAGAGTGGGTCGTATGCCCACCTCCCTTGTTCTCTGTAAAGCGCATTGTGTTGCCTCTGGGTATGAAATGTGCTATACAAATAAAGCTTTGATTGATTGATTGACTATTTTGTCCTTACCTGTCCACCATTGTTTTAATAAGATTGTATTCAATGTGTAAATTGACAGTAAACAGCGGTATTAGATTAGCATTTTTATTCCTAGGCAATCAGACAGTTATTAAAGAATTATCACTTACTACTTTGAATGACACTGTATATCCTTGAGTGACACTACAAGAACAGTCTCAACTGCATAGAAAAATCTAGAAAGTGTGATCTGTATCCAATTTTGGGGGGGGGACATTTACATAGAAATTTTACAAGAATATTTTTTGTGTGGGACATCTTCCTACGCGGCTGTATAGTCATTTGAATGCCACTACCCCAATCTAAATATTTGGAGGGGGACAATTTGAATGATCTCAAATATTGGGGGGGAATGTCCCCCCTGACCCCCCCAGGATGCCGGCCCCTGCCGACCACCATTAATCCATCAAAGTTTCTATCTTCTTCTCTTCCTGTCCTCGTCATCTCCTCCGCTCCGCTCCGGCGCCAGCAGGAACACACAGGTGGGCTGTTCCCTTACCTCGTCTTGTTACCACACACACCGAAACCTTCTGACTCACCTCCCTCTCTCCCCGCTCTCACTCTCTCTCACCCTGTCTCCTCTCTCATTCCCTTTCTCTTTCATTCTTTCTCTCTCTCTTTATTCTTCCACCCTCTCTCTCTTTTCCTCCCTCCCTCTCTTATTCTTCATCTCCCACTTTCTCCATCCCTCCCTTCTCCCTCCCTCACTGTAAGGCCACGTGTCAGAGACAGAGGTGTGTATGAGTAAGCGTCAGTCATGAATTCATCTGGGAAATGGTGGACTGGCCCTTTAGTAATTCCCCACAGCGCACGGGACGCTCTCTATTTGTTATAAAAACATTAGTTGTCATTATGATGTTGTCTGTGTTTGCCGTTTGTCGTTTATGATAATCTTATAACAGAGAGACAGACACAAAGACAGAGAGACAAACAAAACAGGTTCCTATTGGGCAGTAAGTCCTATTAACCAGTGAGAAGCATCTGGAACAGCAAGGCCCTCAACGAGCACAGCCAGACCTCGAAGAATAATGGGAAGCCTCTAGCCAAACAAAAATAATAGGCCAAATAAAATCATACTATCCTCTCCTCATGCAGCAATAGCCATTTTTGATGACTGAAAAAGACCAACACTGATAACAGGCCAGTATGCTATTTACTAGACTATCTAGACATCTCACGTTACACACGCTACTTCAAAGTATAGCCTAAAAGAGTTGTAAGCCATCTTGTGTCCCCATTATTGTTTGTCATGCGTAACTGCCTACCCATAGCCTATAAACAATCACTAAGACACATTTTGCGCACAAGAGCGTCCCACAAGATGCAAATAGACAATTTTTACGTCACCAATTTGGCTTTTCACTTGACTGCTTACAGCTTAATCATGTCTGTTTCTGGTTTATGACTTTAATTTGCAGATTGCAGCGGATTGCGTCTCCCTGTGCCAGAGACGATCGCACAGACGCAGTCGATAGGCCTTGTCATATTTCCTAAACATACCACATGGCGAAATCATCTATTTGGATATAAATACTATATTCAAATGTTTATAATTTCGTTTGATGCTGACAAATGTATGGATGTATGGAATATGTTATTATACCAGGCTATAAAGCGGTGTTTATAACGTGCGTAAGGGGAAACTCATCTATTTCAATGTAGGTTTCACATTCTGATGGATAATTTGTTCCTCTAGCTGTTCAGTTCTATTGCACAGCAGTGTGCGAGGCAGGGAAGCACACAAGGGATTCCTCACAATTAGGCTAATACAACAATAAGACATCATCACATGCGCACGCACACGCACAAAGCAGGCTGCGCGTAGCCTAGCCTATTTCTGACAACATCATCATCATCATCATCATCTTCAATTTCTGACAACATGACTGTACTTAATGAAAAAATGAAATTAAATGAAAAATTGGTCAGAGCAAAAGCAGGACCTGTGAGTTCCAATACTAAAACACAAGTGATGGACAATAATTGGACAAGTACAGATCAATAAATACCCGCTGATGTTTGCCGAAGGAGATCCGTTGGATTTTAATTCCCCTGGGTTGTCAATCCCCGTACAGTCTTACAATCGGGCGTCGTGCTGTCAAAACGCCACCTGCTGCGAAGGTAAGTTTAAGGGAACAACCATTGGACCGAACAGTCTGCATCGCCTCTCCGTTGCCACAAGGTCCATAGGAGACTGCGAGATGCCCATTCCAACCGGAGACTAGTCGTGGTCCAGACACCCCGTCGTCACGCCCATCTCTCTCTAGCGCTCTCCCCAGGATAAAGCGAGGAGTCACCCGGATCTGCCGTGGAACACATGAACGCGCCTGCGCGGTTGGTCAGGATCCCGGGATTCTTGCGTAAGCCCCGCCTCCGGACGCGCACGACGCGCTGGCTCCGCCCACCTCATCCCGCCCGCAAGCGTGATGCTTGTAGTACACAGTAGTGGGTGATGTGATAAAAGGTATTCATGTAGTACTGTACGTGGGAACCAAATCTTATCCCTCCATCCATACAGAGTGCGTGCGTGTGTGTGTGTGTGTGTGTGTGTGTGTGTGTGTGTGTGTGAGTGTGAGGTGTAGTCTTTGTATTACATTTTCTGAGAATTTGGATTAGAATAGTCACACAATTCTGGAGAGACAGGGGACAATTAGGAGTGATGTGTTTATTGGTGTCTTCACAGTGAGTTAGCAGGATTCACATATTGCTCAGGGCAATAGATTTTTGTATGGACTATGCATGGTCTGCATAGACAGACCAACCAACGTGCCCTCCATGTCCATCCAGATATACAGTACAATTTTATTTAGACCTAATACTATTATTTATAATGGCCACATTCACGTGATTAATATAGGTCTTGAGGGAGAAGAATTTATAGGCATTTTGAAGTGATAGCATAGACAACACTGACATGTGGTCCTACATTTATAATAGGATTTTAATAAATATGCATTAGAACCAATGTTATGTCTTCATAGCATGTGACCTATTTAACGCTTTAAAAGATTAAAATGATGTGTAGCCTAAGGTGAAACAGCCAGTGATGTTTCAAAGTGTCACGGGAAGGCGTGCGCCTGACGCCATGTGACGCGATGACGTCATGTGACGCGATGACGTCAAAACCCAGCGCCAGATATGCAGCTTTCCCAGCCCTGACATCTGTTCAAGCCTCCGTTCAGGACTGTTTTTAAAAGATTCAAAGTAACCCAGGGCTGTATCATCATCACGACTCGAACCAATACCCTCGGGTTAAACGCAAGTCTCGGATCCCGTCATGGTAGAGAATGACGATCTAACGCCAAACCTTGTGTCCAGCAGGCAGATGAGCGGCCATGGCGAGTTTGTGCCTCCGGACGGACTGTGCTGGGTGTCAGTCCTCTCCTGCCTCCTGCTCGCCTGCTCCTACGTGGGGAGTTTATACGTATGGAGGAGTGACCTACCTAGGTAAGCCTCTAATTCTATAAGTTATTATATCTATAAAGTTATTAGCGAAGACAAGTGACAAGTAAGTGGCATAATCCTTACATTAGCTAAGGTGTAACCAGCTATGTGGTCCGACTCCGCACGCTAGCAGCTGCTAGCTAAGTTGGTGCCTGAAAAGCTAAACTCCTAACTTTCCTTGCTCCCCAGCAAATGTATCCTAATATCATTTTACACTAGACATCTAACTTATTAGTTCAAACATTTCCCACCTATAACCAGCCGTAGGTCGCAGCGAAAGGGGGTTTGTTTACAAAGTACCCCCTGACACGTGTGTCTGTTACCTGTCACGTGTCTCTCTCTCTTTCTCTCTGTGTCTCTCTCTCTTTCTCTCTGTGTCTCTCTCTCTTTCTCTCTGTCTGGTCGCACTGACCCCCAGGGACCATCCGGCTGTTATAAAGCGACGCTTCACCAGTGTCCTGATCGTGTCTGCCCTGTCACCATTGTTCGTGTGGGCATGGAAAGAGTACACCGGTGTCACGGTGAGTCGGCCGACTGTCTTCAAACAGCTGAATATGGTGTGTGTTGACAAAGAGTTCCCATTGCCCATGTCCAGACAATTATGTATGAGACAGTCCGTCTGTAACCAGTCTCCTGTCCGATTTCTCAATGCTCAGTGACAGGGACTGCATTTTAGCTCTTGTTATCTCAGAATAGCATCGTGGTATCTCTTAATACAGTGACAGAGACATTTTATATGTGTTGTCACTGGATATCTCCGCTCCATGAAAGTGCGGGGGGGTATCTGATCCGACATGATGTAATTCAATCACACCAATCTCCTCCTCACAAGGATACTGATTTCTGGGTCTCCCTCCGCTCTCTCTCTCTCTCTCTCTCTCTCTCTCTCTCTCTCTCTCTCTCTCTCTCTCCTGGCTCCTCCCCCTCCTGGCTCCTCCCAGCCCGGCCCGTCGTTACTGGCTCTGATGGGGTTCCGCTTCCAGGGCCTCATCGCCGCCATCGTCCTCCCTCTGCTGCTCACCATGGTAACGTCAGACGAGCGCCCCGATGTCACACACCTATTATGACGCAGGCGGCCGGCGTTTCGCCCAGACGCATCCAGACGGTGATGTCATAGAAATTGTAGTTTCACCACCTCACCACCTCCCTGAACCCTTCACATAGCTGTGCTAATCTAATTCATGACAGGATGACCTCTCCAGGAGGTCAACACACCTAGACGTTGTCTGCTCCAGAATAACCATCCTTTGTCCCTTTGTCCCTGCAAGAATTACCGCCTTTTCTCATGTCACGTGTCTGTATTCTCGACCACTGTTGATGACGCCTGCCATTTAATATGACGTGTACAATGGGTTAGCCAATCACATCCCTGGAGGTCATCCTGTCATAAATTAGATTAGCACAGCTATGTGAAAGGTTGAGGGAGGTGGTGAGGTGGTGAAACTACAATTTCTATGACGGCGTCTCAGAGGCTCTGAAGGATTTCAGCATTACGAAGTGAAACTATGGCGCTGAGAACATTGTTAAAAACATGTTGGTATTACCATGCTATGCTACAACAACAACAATAACAACACAGGTATGTGTCTCCGCTCCGCTAGGCGCTGTTCCTGGGGCCCCTCATCCAGCTGGCGATGGACTGCCCCTGGGGCCTCATGGATGGGATACGGGTGGCCTTCGGTGAGACGCTTTAGACATTCACGCACATTAGGGCTGCACAATTAATCGTGAATTGATCGAAATTCGCGATTATGACCTCCGCGATTAACTAATCGCAAAAGGCCGCAATTAATGTGATTAATACTTTTGCTTTGAATTGAGTGTGCTAGGACTACACGGACGAATCACAGGCGCTTATGCTGTCTGACCAATCACATGCGTTCCCGCTGAGTGCGCTGTGCGCAGCAATTTCACTGAGAAGACAGATAGCAGTAGGTCAAGACCAGTGTCACAAGAGTACCTGCAGCCGTGAGTAGTGAAAAAATGAGCGAAAACAAGATCAGTGAGTTAGTAGCAAGAAAGGGATCAACGTCCGTGATTTGGGAGCATTTTGGTTACGAAAAAGATGGTGTCGCTCAAGCCCAGCAGGTCATATGCAAACTGTGCAGAGCTAAAGCTATTACTAGCTATTACTAAAGCTATTATTAATATTAATCACAATTATTAATTGCAATTACCATTTTAAAGAAAAATAATCGCAATTATTATCTTTTGTCATAATCGTGCAGCCCTAATGCACATGCACGCGTGCACGCCATTTTGGAGTCTCTAATGTCCCTCTCCGCCCCCCGTAGACCCGTGGTTCTGGGCGCTGTGCATCAGCGACATGCGCTGGCTGAGGAACCAGGTGGTGGCGCCGCTGACGGAGGAGCTGGTGTTCCGGGCGTGCATGCTGCCCATGCTGGTGCCGTGCGCCGGGCCGTCCGCCGCCATCTTCACCTGCCCCCTCTTCTTCGGAGTGGGTGAGTCCCGCCTCTCGCCGATTTACGGCATATTATAAGACGATTCACTCAACGAGATAACTTTGGTGTAATTCGGAGGCCTGTAGAAGAAATTTAAAATCCAGCGCGAGCCAGTATATCCATGTAATGGCTCTGTGAATGCAGCTTCTAAAAAATCACAGCGTGCTGGAGCAACGCTTGCCCGCTGTGCGCATGCATGCTGGAGCAAGTGGGGAAGCTATTTTGTTTCTAAAGACGTTTCTAAAGATCATATTACAGCTCTATGTAAGCACAACTAGCGATTCATAAAGACAGATTGATGAAAACAACCGTTTCGCGGCAGAAAATAGATTTTTTAGAAGCTGCATTCTCGGTGCCCCGTCCGCCGCCATTACATGGATATACTTGGCTCGCGCTGGATTTTAAATTTCTTCTACAGGCCTCCGAAATACACCAAAGTTATCTCGGTGAGTCAAACGTCTTATAATATGCCGTAAATAAGGACCAGGTTGTCAAAAACGAGCATTCTCCTTTAACAATGGTTCTGCATAGTCTATCCATTACAGTCCAAACTCACCAGATGTTAGTGTGTGTTGACGTTTAACGGTGTAACCTCTTTGCAGCCCACTTCCACCACGTGATCGAGCTGCTTCGCTTCAGACAGGGAACGGTTTCTGGCATCTTCCTCTCGGCGGGTAAGGAGGGATCTAACCCTTGTTACGATCGAGCACAGGTGCGGTCACCTCCGCGTCCGTGAAGTAGCGTTAGCGGCTAACCTTTGCTCTCACCTCTTGAAAGCGGTTTGAATGCGTGACCTGTGCTGCTTCTGTTGGCTGTTTTCCAGTTTTCCAGTTCTCCTACACTGCGGTCTTTGGCGCCTACACTGCCTTCATCTTTATCAGAACAGGTGAGCGATAAGCCCAGAACACAAACAAACAAACACACACACACACAGCCGACCAGAGTTTACCCCCAAATCGCTATCATACAGACGCGGTGTTCACACTTGCCTTAGTGGTACTGTCACGTCATTTTTAAAGCCTGCACGCAAGTGGAACCAGACGGAAAGTCGGACTTCTAAATGATTTATGTTGTTCAGAGCCTTAGTCGAGAGAAATGAAATGAAAGGACATCATAAATCACTAACAGACACTTGTGTTGGTTATGAGGGTAAAACAGCATTAGTAAGTACATTCACTGATGAAACTACTTCAGATGAATTGGCTTGCAATCCTCTGATCAACCGAAGGCCATGTTGTACATGTAGAATCGTCCGGAAAGTGAGTCGAACAGCCTGATGTATTCTGTCTGTACTAATTGAGGCCTATAGACGAATAACCACAAATGTGTGTTTTGATTTTTTGGGGAGAGCTTGATCAGCAACAGATGTACAGACCACCCTAATCATATTTTGTGTGAATGATATACGTCACTTGCAAGTACACAATGCATCTTGGCCAGGTCGCTTTTGAAAAAGAGATTCTTTATCTCAATAAGCTTACCCGATTAAATAAAGGTCTAATAAAAAAAATTTATATGTAGTGCTATGCATTTAACCCTCTTTTATGTAAAAGTCAGAAGACGCTAAGATTACAGCTGTAACAGGACTGTAAATGCAAATGGCTGTCGTGGTTATTCGTCTGTGGGCTTCAGTTGTTCCTCTGCGTCCCCCAGGTCACCTGGTGGGGCCGGTGCTGTGTCACTCCTTCTGTAACTACATGGGCTTCCCCGCCCTGGGCACGGCGTTGGAGCACCAGCACCGCCTCACCGTCCTCTCCTGCTACATCCTGGGCGTCGCCCTCTTCCTCCTCCTCCTCTTCCCCGCCACCGACCCCCTCTTCTACGGCCTGCCCACCCCCGTCTGCACCCTGGCCACCTACCCAAGCTCCCTCTGCTTCTGAGCAGACCCGGCGAGACGGACACCGAGAGACGGACACCCCTATACGCGCAATGGACCGTTCCGTTGTAAGCACTCCGCTGTTGGCCGAACGGGAGGAGCAGTCCAAGTGGTCGAGGAATTGGGGGTGTTTTTTTATTTTTTTCCCCCCTCAGCAGCTGGCTCTCTCTGGGGTTGATGAGAGCTGGGGTTTGTGTGTTGTCATGTCAGGTATGGACACTCAATCCTACAGGCTGTGTGGCTGTATGCTGTTCAGGGCAGCAGGTCTATCTGATAGCCATTTCCCCACGTTCAGGTCACATTGACCTTTCGGTAAGTCAGTATGTGGTCTTAGCGTTGACTCAACGAGGGGTAACATTGTCTGGCCGAGACGCAAGGCGCTGACGTAGAGATATATTCTGATGAATAAGTCAGTGTTTTCTAGAAATATTCTGTTAGATGCTCATAAAAAGTTGTCTATTTATATACATCTGCATGTTCCTATACTTGTGTAGCGTTTTACGTTTTGCTGGTGGGGTCAGGCAATCGGGTTGGGTCGGCTTTGTCTGAACTATTTGAAAGTGGCGATGTGTACACTGTATTCTTTTTTTGGGGGGTTTCCACTCTTCTCCCCCACTTAAGATTCTCAGCCCCCCCCCCCTGGGAAATCGGCCTTGCGGTCTCACGCTTGTGATGCCAAGAACTGCATTTTTACCCTGCCCCAAATTCAGGAAATTCCCGCTTTCACTTAACCATTCCAAAAGATACCGCAGACGGCGACATATAATCACTAAACCAACATTACCCACGCTCGTTAGGTTTAGCTGGCTTAGTCTCAAGTGACAAGTCTTATCCCCTCAAATTGTTTACTACCAGAAGGAAGTGTACTATTATAGTAGGGCATTGGGTGCCGTTTCAGATGCCTTATTCAGGGCTATCGGTTCAAAACATGCTACTATTCGCTTAAGCTGCCTTTGTATGTGAGTGACATCATAACCTTAAAGGTAGGGTGCCATGAGATTTTTTAACCCTAAAACTCAGGTGCAGCTCTCAACGAGGGTGTACACACAAATCCTCCAACCACTAGTCTGCATGCTGCTACGTATCGCGACACAGATGTCACATTCACCTTTATCTCTCTCTGTAACGCTCTTGTTACAGGGTAGAGATGGAAGAGTTGGCCTTTCTTCTGTCCCCTCTCTCTCTCTCTCTCTCTCTCTCTCTCTCACACGCACACACCAAGCTAAACTCCAAAAGAAAAATTGTACAGTGTTCCATAATATGCTCTCGCTATCACAGAATCGGCCGTTCCGCAAGTCACTTGAAACGTTTATGGCGGGGATGTTATTTATTTGACTTGTATTGACATTGACACCTGTAGTCTATTGCACTATATGGAGGTGACAGTGAGGTGACAGTATTGTAGGGTCTAGTTTTAGTAGTGTTCTCCGTGTCATGCTCAGTTTTAGGGCGAGTCGCTAATTTTAGGGGGAACGGTGGTGGATCTTTCCCTTCTTAAGAACTTCTCTGAATGTACGGGAGAGGGATGTCAAAGCAGATTGACTTATTGATTGGTCAGTGTAGAAATGCTTCGAATGAAACTATTTGTACTGTATTTGTGGGAGTTACAATGTCATAGACATTTACAGGGTTGAATATTGGCAGCATGTATTTCTTGAGATACCATATAATTCTCACAGTTTGCAAGGGTACTGTATAAGCTATATATGTCTATTTTGAAGGAGTCATATAGAATTGAATCTTCAGCAATAACTTAACGGACAGACGTGGACCAAATCAGGGAATTATTTCAACGCAGGGTGGAAAAAGGTTTAGCTTGTTAGCGTGTCGAGTGGAAGAGTTGCCCACCAACCCAGAGTTGCCAACATGCTTTGAGGGGTCGCCTCTGGGGAATTTACACCCTTGCTGGAATATAACTAATCAGATCCTGTTGAATGAGCCCCAGTGAGTTTGAGAGCCGGTGCTGCACCGACCCAAAAGTTGCGATAGAGGGCGCCAGATCACCGCGCACGATCGCATCGTAGCATTGATAGTTCAGAAGCTGCATCACCACAACAAGTCCCTTATTATAGTGTCCAGACACTTGATATTCATCACTTAAAAACCAATCAGCGTTCACTCTGCTTTTCTCCTCGCTTCTTTGGGAGTCCCATCCCAAAAGGAAAGACTGGTAGACAATTTGACCCCACTTGAAGAATCTCTGTTGAGTCTCTCTGCTCAGGCCCAGAACACACCGGATAGCTTCTCCATCCAGTCTCACATTTGAAGAAGTGTTTCCTGCCTCAGGCACCAGCCCCTGAGTGCCACCAGGGAGAAATGTTTCATTAGCTCAATCTAATTTATTTTGCTCACCCTAATCATTCTCGCAACCTCCATAGACGGCTTTGATCTGAATCGAACCAATATTTTCATAAGACGGTCTCTGGCGGATACCGTCTGGCATCCCGTCTCGTGACACGGGTGAACTTTTCACTTACATTTATTGTCCTGTCATTGACTTGAAATTCAAAGATGCTAATAGGTTATATTTGCAAGACATTTGGGAAGAGATGAGTCCCTTCTAAAAAATAACAAAAACATTACTATCCTCCAAAATATTCAAACCAAACAATCCCTCTATTGTGCTCAAGTAGTTTCGTAGGCTTACGCTAGACAAAATACAGAAATACTATTAGAGTGAGAAATGCATTGTTAGAGACACAATAATATATTTTTGCTAGTGATATGAACACTAAAACAATAGGACAAGGATATTAAACGTGTGCATTTTCAAGACTAGATGAATACTGTATCTGTACTCACTGCTTGTGAAATAAGACTATTCAGATGTTTGTATCGGAGACTATATTTTGTAATCAAATCTATTTTGGTTACATGGACTGAATGTACGGATATGTGCATGCATGTTGTCTCTGGGCTACAACTTGTGCAATGCAACGTTTCGGAGACGTACCAACTGAACTGAGTGTTTTGTGACAATCTTTTACAGGATATTTTGAATCACAGTGCAAAATGTCAGCAATTTGTAAATAAATTAGCTAATTTTATAAATTGACGGTGATGTTGTGTGGTGTTTTTGTCTTACTATTCCCCCAGATGTGGAAATAACTGTTTTATTCTAGTTTCTGTATTTAATAACCTGATGCACTAGTGTGAGCTTGCGAGATCAGGCTGGTATTTAAGTGGATTTTTGTGAGAATTTTTACATAAAAAAAAAAAAAACTAAATTCAAAGTACAGTATTTTTATGATTTGGAGTCGTTTTTCAATATAGTAAAGTACTTTAATACTTTTTCAACAGCAGTTGAGTAAAGAGTACAGTTGTCACTTTGTCATTTCAAATCCAGCCTTATCTTTAGTTCCTACAGCTCTGCCTTCAACCTGTATGGTTTTAATGTTTACCTGTTCTTAACTTGTCCGATACTCAAATTTCTTTCTTTCAGTTAACACAAACATACTTTTACTTGAGTATATTTTAAAGATTTGCCTTATATAGTACTTTTCCACTTCATAGAGTACTTTTTCTTGCCTCAGTTGTTGCAGAATTGAGAATCAGACTATTGGTACCGGAGACTCCCTAGATACATGCTGAGAAGTGGGCTGCTTCTCCATAGTAGAAATGATTGCTTTATTGACTCCATTGATCTTTTTCTCTCCTCTTGGCTTGGACCAATCAATGTCAATGTACTGAGAGAGTCACTTTGAGCTTGCTAGAAATGAGCCAATGATCAGGTACAGTACAGTTCACATACTGTCTGCTGGTTAATATCATAAAAGCACATATGCTTCTAATAACCTTGTGTCAAGCTCTCATGTCCTGGTTTCCCTGGGGATGGATGCTGCAGATGTTCGGTGATGTCCGTAGACCAAGGAGGTTCCCAGCGGACAGATGTGAGGGTTGCCATCACCTCACTAAGCAATTTCGAATAATATTCATATATATTATATTATATTAATATATATATTAATATAATATAATATTTCAAATGGTATTATACTCACATCAATGCATTACATGAGTTACCTTTTTAGACTCTCGAGACACAATAAGTACCTGGTAGAATGAGACCTGTTGCGCAATACTATCTTCTGCATACGTTGACGTAAGCACAGGGCTTG
Source organism: Borostomias antarcticus (assembly GCF_949987555.1). Lineage (NCBI taxonomy): Eukaryota > Metazoa > Chordata > Actinopteri > Stomiiformes > Stomiidae > Borostomias > Borostomias antarcticus. The sequence continues at coordinate 656,979 of NC_140270.1, forward strand.
TTGCCTTTCAGTGTGCTGTTCTCCCAGGAGTCGTGACAGGAAGTGATGGAGAAAGGCTGAACTTCTCTCTGAGCCTCTGCAGACAGCTGAGATAAAGGTGCTAGCTGGCTGAAATATCGCTCTCACTTTCGATTCTGTGTACAGTGTGTGTGTGTGTGTGAGAGAGAGAGAGAGAGAGAGAGAATCTACAATATGTCTGTAATATGAATGCCAGAGTGAAGTGTGTGTGTGTGTGTGTGTGTGTGTGTGTGTGTGTGTGTGTGTGTAGTTTCAGAGGGTGTGTGTGTATAGTTTGTGAGGGTGGGTGAGTGAGTGCGTGTGTTGTATGTGTGTGTGTGTGTGTGTGTGTGTGTGTGTGTAGGCCTAGGCTGATGGAATACTGATTGGGTGTCAACCTTTGATCTAAGTCTATTTTGGATGCTGGCCTTGCACAAGAAAAGGAGGGTTTCTGTGGAAATTATTTGAAAGACTAGCTTCTCACAATCTGTACTGCAGGTCTGGCCATTGTGCTAAATATGGATAATAATATACAGGAACATTGAGTCACGGCACTATATAGCCTGACTGCTCTGTGTGGTTGTACTGTTGTTCACGTTGTCTTGAGTGGTTGGTTATTCGCTGTCACCCCCACTTAAAAAGTTTCTCTTATCATCCACCATTTCATCTTGTTATGGCTTCCACCCTCCCCCCTGTCATCCCTTCCGCTGTCTCTCTCTCTCTCTCTCGCTCTCTCTCTCTCATTCTCATTGTCTTTGCACTTTTGTCCTTTCCTGATCCTGTCGTCATCAATCAATCTGAATGAGATGTCAAAGACTCTCGAGGGCCGAGTCTCAAAACAAAGACACATCTTGGCGCTCAAACGCTCTTCGCGGGCAGCTTGTCTGTTCCCGCGTAATCAGCAGTCTAGCTCGCGCTCAACAATCAGCGTTGAATCCAACGGCGCGCGCGGGCGAGCTCTGGAGGGCGCGTGTACGCGCGTGTCTTCAGGAGATTCACGTCTTTAATCGCATTTAATTCCGCCTCCTGTCTCATGAAGCAGATGAGTTGCCAGCAGGGCCGGATCGAGGGTTTTAGGAGTTTGAGAGTTGGGTCCCGTCCTTCCATCGGTGTTAATTTTGTCAGCAAATTTGGATCTAGTTCTTTTGACTAAAACGCTATTAAGTTTTAGTCATATTTTAGTCATCCGAATTGTTTTAGTTTTAGTCTAGTTTTAGTTTAGTTTAGTTTTAGTTAAGTCTAAATAGCGTTAAGATTTTATTCGACTATATCTACAGTAGATTTAGTCGACTAAAATAGAGTGATTAAAAGAAGAAAATAGAGCGGCACTCAAAGCGCTTTACAATGGCCTCTCATTCACCCATTCACACACCAATGGCGGTAGCTGCCATGCAAGGTGCTAACCTGCTCATTGGGAGCAATTGGGGTTTAGGTGTCTTGCTCAAGGACACGTCGACATGTGGACAGTCGGAGCTGGGATTCGAACCACTGACCCTTCGATCACTGAACGACCCGCTCTACCAACTGAGCTACAGCCCCCTACTGTACCTGGCACAGGTTGCCAGTAACATCCTAGCTCAACCCAGCCCCTCGTGACCGTCCTCTCTAACAGAGGGAGGTAGTGGAGGACAACACAGATTTATTACAGTAGCTTATCGTCTTTGTGACTCTCACTTTCTCTCATGATTCACATCCGTTGGAGACCAGGGGTGAGAAATCCTGTCCACCTACTGTACCAAGGTCACCTTGGAAACGGGATTGATGGTTTTGCCCTGGTGAACGGTCGTCTCAAACAACATTCCCATGTCAAAGAACATGTGCAGTTCATAGACTACTGGGATGTTAAAAGACTTTGTGTGGGTGGAAGACAAGACCTTTCACCCCTCGCGCGTGCACACACACACACACACCTACGCACACCCACACACACACACAGCCTTCAAACCAACCTTTGTGGCGACAGCCACATCGTGGAGAAAGCGCACAGTGCATCCCGGCGTTAGAGAGAGCGGAAAGACTGACGATCAATTTCTTCTCCATATGCCGGTGGGTTGGAGAGAAGACGGTAAATCATCCTAGCTGGTTTATTATCCAGTCAGCAGGAAGAGAACAGCTCTGGAGGTGCTCAGCTGGCGTGATAGGGAGGATTAACCTGCATTAGATACTGTAGAAGCCTTCCAGATGTACAGGGTATCATCAGGTGTCAGCAAGTTAAATTTAAGACTTTAAGACCTTTTTAATGCCACCTGGAATGCAATTTAAGACCAAATTTACTCAAAATTATGGTTGGTGAGACCTAATACCCAAGAGCAGCTGATATATTTACCTCGTGCAGGACTTCGATTAGATTTTTCTTTATTGTCTTTTGCAGGAAATTGATGTTTACTGAACTGTACAAGTGCAACACACAACATAAACACATTAACCCCCAAACCCCACATTCAATTTCACATTTACACATATACACCAAGACGAATTTTCATATACCCATCCCAGATAGCAAGCAGATGTGTAATGATTCTGGGCCATATATGGGCCGGAACTAAGCCACAAGGGCCAGATCTGGCCTGTATATGGCCCAGATCCGCTTGCTATCTGGGATACAACACATTTACACGTGGTCATTGGACATATTTACACATATACAGTATACATACATTTATGCATGTTGCATGGGATGATAGGGGGGTTATTATCATGTTGCATGGGATGATAGGGGGGTTATTATCATGTTGCATGGGATGATAGGGGGGTTATTATCATGTTGCATGGGATGATAGGGGGGTTATTATCATGTTGCATGGGATGATAGGGGGGTTATTATCATGTTGCATGGGATGATAGGGGGGTTATTATCATGTTGCATGGGATGATAGGGGGGTTATTATCATGTTGCATGGGATGATAGGGGGGTTATTATCATGTTGCATGGGATGATAGGGGGGTTATTATCATGTTGCATGGGATGATAGGGGGGTTATTATCGTGGTGTCTTGTTGAGGAGTGTGATGGCAGAAGGAACAAAGCTCTTACTGAAGTGGGCTGATTTCCAGGTCAGGGCTCTGTATCCTGGCCTGTTGGAGGCAGAGTGAATTGTGGGTGGAGGGGGTGACTGGGTTCATGTGCTACGGTGTGTGCTTTGCGAGTGATGGCTTGGTTATTGAGGTCTGAGAGGTTGGGGGTTGGGGAGGCCGGTGATCTTAGAGGCGGTGTGTGTTTTTGTTGGGGGGCAGTGAGCATGTTGAAGAAACAGGGGGAGAAGTAGAGGATGAGGGGCTGGATGATGCTCTGGTAGAAACAGGGGGAGCAGTAGAGGATGAGGGGCTGGATGATGCTCTGGTAGAGCAGCAGCAGGAAGTGGGGGGCGACAGAGAGGGCTCTGAGTGTGCGGATGGCGGAGAGTCTTTGTTGGCTGCGTTTATGGATGTCAGTGATGTGTTGATTGAAGTTGATTTATTGTCCAGGGTGAGTCCAAGGTATTTGTAGTTCTCTACAATCTCCACCGCTTCGTTGTTGATGTAGGTGGGGTTGTGGATGGAGTTGTGGGCTGTGCTGGGTGTGACGACCATTTCTTTATTTTTTGTCTTTCCTTTGTATTCAACAACAGACCTTTGCCCTTTGTCTTTAAGCATTGTCCGGCACACGTTGCTAATGTTGCTCTTGACCTTTCCAGTTTCCCACAAACCTCTCTGTGAATTGAGGGATTACATTGCCCGTATCGATTTTAATGCTCACTTTACAGCCGTTGGTTTTTATGTCCACTTCCCAGTCTTCATGCTGACGCCGTGTCAACAGCAAATTCAGATTCTAAATCGGACTGTTGTGCGCTGGCTTCTTTTTGGATATTCTTTGGACAAGTGGAGGCACGCATAGCCGAGTGCTTGGCTGGAGTGGAAGGCGACACACCACATTCACTCAACTCCGCCCCCCCCTCCGACCGCTACGCCCTGCTACCCTGAGGCGATTGGTTGCCCTGTCACTCCGAGGCCCCTGCGGTCGATCGACACGGTCACGGCTCTTCTCTGTCCTGGCCCCGCAGCGGTGGAACGAACCGCCCGCTGACGTCAGGACAGCAGAATCGCTGCCCAATATTTCGCCGCAGGCTCAAAACACGGCTCTTCAAGAAGTACTAGTAGTGCAGTACTAAGAGTAGTGTGCTTGAGTGTGTGTGTGTGTGTGTGTGTGTGTGCGTGCATGTGTGTCACTGTATAACAAGGATAGCTTTTTTTAAATACTTCAAACAAAAGCAATTAGCTAGAAGCAAAAACAGACAGGAGACAGTTGTAATGATTCCGCCCGTGTTGGCGCGCGGACGTGTGTATGTTTAAGTGTGTGTATCCTTCTCTTGCCAGTGACAACTGCCGTGCCTTGCTAAATGTCAGCGCTTCACCTCACTGCCTCCGTGATGTTCTGATGACACACGAGTGTCCAGGATAACCTTTTTTAAAATGTATTATTTGCCTTCTCTTGTGAAAGAAAATGAGAAAATGTCACGGAAGGCACAGGAGACCGCTCTGTAGTTACTATGCAAGACTCGCGGACGGGGAGCAGCTCGCTGGCGCTCTCGACCAATGAACCGCGTTATCCGCCGGCAAATGTCCCCGGCGGTCCTCCAGGGTGTTAAAAGAGTGATTAGTTTTTGAACTATCCAAATCTGAAGTGTGCAGTGCTTACCCAGGGCTTGTTCCACGGCAGTGTGTGTGTGTGTGTGTGTGTGTGTGCATGTGTGTTTGATAACTCATTAATAAGTCGTGCCATGGCGGTATTGATGGCGCCTGCTGTCTAATGATGTTGATGTTCCGCCGTCTCACACACACACACACACACACACACACACACACACACACACACACACACACACACACACACACACACACAGTGCTGAAGCTTTGCTGGGCCTTGGGAAA
>NC_140270.1:663652-666152 GCF_949987555.1 Borostomias antarcticus
AGCATGTCCGTAGGATCTCCTCGCTCCTATGATGCTTTTTTAGCCTCTCTTACTCTGAAATGTAATTGAATGTAATGTATTGCTTTATAAATGTTGTTTTGCCTCTGGGTATGAAATGCGCTCTACAAATAAAGCTTTGATTGATTGATTGATATCCCCTCTGTGAGAGTGTGAAGACGCAAAACGCAGACCACACACACACACACACACATAAAATAACACACACACATTCTCCATTCTCTTGTCATTCCCGTAGATGTTGTACAGGTGTTACCTGGATGTATTAGCCTGTCAGAAGTACTGTAAGTATGATTGTGTGTGTGTGTGTGTGTGCGTTGGTGGGCGGGTGGGCGGGTGGGTGTGTGTTGCAGATACCTTGGTGAGTGCCAGTGTCAGTTTTGAGAATGCGATGACAATTCCTCTCTGCAATCTGTTACTCGGCCAACATTCTAGAGATTGTAGGAACATTCCCTTGTAATTCGTCGCATATTGTGAAGCAAAGGGCTTGTTGAGAAGCCATTTCATGTTTAGAAGACGTTAAACCCCCCCCCCCCCCTTGCCAGACTGATGTCAACGCTGCCCTTAGAAATGTTTGTACAGCATCTCCTTGCCTGCTGTTGGAAAATATCAAGATCATTCAGCGGCCCGGTCTCCACACACCAACAGACAAGTGCTTTCATAGGAGCACACTAAATCACAACGCTGCGAGAAACACGCCTTTGAGAAAGCTTGCTTCGGGGCAGCCGAATCTCAATATCCTGCCAGATCTTTTGAATAAATTGACAGCGCTTGCCGCGGCGATAGCAATCTCCACCTCTATCAAAGGGATCCGAAAAGTGACTGCTTTGGATATTAAACTTTTTTTTTCTCCCAAAGGACATAGAACGCATGCATATTGGTTCGAGGCGGAGAACAGGGATTCTGGTGGCGGAACATTTTTACCGCATCGTTTCGGTCGCACTCCTGCCGCGGTCTTGGTTTTCATCGGGCGGACGGACTGCTGTCAGCGTGTTTGTGCCGGGTGTGAATAAATACCGGCGCACTACGGCTCGTCACGGCTTCAGCTCCTATTGGGCTGACCCCGGAGGGTTCGTAGGTCATGACCCCCGGGGATATGGAACTGTTACAGCATCAGCAGGCAACAAAGTGACCCAGACTAGAATACAAATTTACACCAGCACCCTGGATCATACCTATTGTTGAATGTTTAATGTGTGTAATTTGTTGGATTGAAACTTGACATTGATCTACTGTACAGTAGTCCCTATACAGTAGTCCCTATACAGTAGTCCCCATACAGTAGTCCCTATACAGTAGTCCCAATACAGTAGTCCCTATACAGTAGTCCCTATACAGTAGTCCCTATACAGAAGTCCCTATACAGTAGTCCCTATACAGTAGTCCCTATACAGTAGTCCCTATACAGAAGTCCCTATTCCATAAAACTGCGTTAGCAACTTTTCTTTTGTCTCGTTACAAACGGAAACCAGACATAATTGGTTCCCTAGCCTCCAATTATCTGGATTTGAAGTCTCTTTGAAAACTTAAAAAAAGTTACTCAGTGTTTGACCTTCTGCTCGTGTTAGGCTGTGTGTGTTAATAGTGTGTTAGGCTGTGTGTGTTAATAGTGTGTTAGGCTGTGTGTGTTAATAGTGTGTTAGGCTGTGTGTGTTAATAGTGTGTTAGGCTGTGTGTGTTAATAGTGTGTTAGGCTGTGTGTGTTAATAGTGTGTTAGGCTGTGTGTTAATAGTGTATGGGGCTGTGTGTGTTAATAGTGTGTTAGGCTGTGTGTGTTAATAGTATATGGGGCTGTGTGTGTTAATAGTGTGTTAGGCTGTGTGTGTTAATAGTGTGTTAGGCTGTGTGTGTTAATAGTGTGTTAGGCTGTGTGTGTTAATAGTGTATGGGGCTGTGTGTGTTAATAGTGTGTTAGGCTGTGTGTGTTAATAGTGTATGGGGCTGTGTGTGTTAATAGTGTGTTAGGCTGTGTGTGTTAATAGTGTGTTAGGCTGTGTGTGTTAATAGTGTGTTAGGCTGTGTGTGTTAATAGTGTGTTAGGCTGTGTGTGTTAATAGTGTATGGGGCTGTGTGTGTTAATAGTGTGTTAGGCTGTGTGTGTTAATAGTGTGTTAGGCTGTGTGTGTTAATAGTGTGTTAGGCTGTGTGTGTTAATAGTGTGTTAGGCTGTGTGTGTTAATAGTGTATGGGGCTGTGTGTGTTAATAGTGTGTTAGGCTGTGTGTGTTAATAGTGTGTTAGTCTGTGTGTGTTAATAGTGTGTTAGGCTGTGTGTGTTAATAGTGTGTAAGGCTGTGTGTGTTAATAGTGTGTTAGGCTGTGTGTGTTAATAGTGTGTTAGGCTGTGTGTGTTAATAGTGTGTTAGGCTGTGTGTGTTAATAGTGTGTTAGGCTGTGTGTGTTAATAGTGTGTTAGGCTGTGTGTGTTAATAGTGTGTTAGGCTGTGTGTGTTAATAGTGTATGGGGCTGTGTGTGTTAGGC
>NC_140270.1:668652-683652 GCF_949987555.1 Borostomias antarcticus
CTGTCACGAAAAATCGTGGAAAAAATGGGGGTAAGACCCTCCCTTGTGATTTGATTTGATTTGTATTTATTTTTAAGACAGGGTGTGAATGAATTTCAAGTCTCAACAAAGTGTTCTGTTTTCCTACTTGACTGTTGTTCTAACTCTGTAGTTTGTTCTCATAGATCAGTCTGTTAAAACTACAAATTCTTCCCTGTGTGACATCACTTCCCAAGGGACAAGGTACAGTAGACATTTACCCTATAGAATAGGGAGAGATGCACTGTACAAGGTTATAGCTAAAACAGCTCATTTCCACCCGCAGTCCCTGGGCAAATAAATATACAGTCATATACAGTTTGTGTGGAGAAAGTGCTTCAGGTCGGGTTTCGTCGTCACAGTGGGCTGATGGGACCACAACCTAGACATCGAGCATCTGGGTGGGATTTATTTTGTGTTCCAGTTGGGAAAACGTACCGTTAAATTCTGATTTAGTAGCTCGGTAGTGTTGACGTACTAACGGTAGTAAACACAGTACTAGAAGTAGCTGTAATAAATGAGTAGTAGTGTAATTGTGGGAATAATTTTTACAGCTCACTTATCTGGCCCCCGGGTGATTACTGTTTTTTTGCTTCCCTCTGGAATATGTAGAGAGTGGGTCGTATGCCCTCCTCCCTTGTTCTCTGTAAAGCGCATTGTGTTGCATCTGGGTATGAAATGCGCTATACAAATAAAGCTTTGATTGATTGATTGAATTGTGGGTGTGAATTGTACTGTAACCCCCAAGGGAAGCTGCTGGGTTGGTTCTCGTAACTTTAGTGAGGCGTCTGGAAGGGTCGGTCATCAGCTGCTCTCTCCTGTCTACTCTCACGCTCACCTCTCATATCTCCTTCCCAGGCCTTACTAATCAATCGCAGAGAATAGACCTGAACAATCAAACATGATTTAATCAACGATTACCTTGTTGAACTTCAAATCAAGGCTGTATAATAAAGTAAACATGGAAATAAAATATACATGCTATCGAAAATAGGCGTTACCTCAATGTTTTCAACTCTTAGAGTAGTTTAAAGTCGCACTGAAACGGACGTTTGAGATCATCTAACTTCCGTAGTTTGACGCAAACAAGCTATGAGGGTGGGACATGCGTTTAGAGGAATTTGATTGGAACATTGACAAGTGGACAGGTTTTAAGAACTTTAGACAGATTCGATAGAAGGATAGCGTTGATTGACGGGTGGATGTCGTGAGATTATTGGCCTAAAATCTAAGCTACCTGTTGTCGTCACTGCACGTGACCTACCGTTTTCCAGGAAGTAAGAAATTATATACTTTGATATAAGATTACAACAAAAGTAGAATTTTGTATATTTTTTGGCATACATCGTTGAATAGGTGAACACTACGACCAATTATGTGAACCAAAATGGGACAGAAGGCTTTTTTCATTTCAGTGCGACTTTAAAAGATCCTTCCCTGCAGTGTACTGTGGCACAATGTGTTTCGTGTGCATTTGTAGCGGAGGTAGCAGAGGTGGTTTGAAACCTGCAGTCTGCGACTATAAAGCCAGAATAGCCCCCAGATCTAAATTCCTCTTTGGTCTGACTCCGTGTTTATGTCTTTGGAAATAATATACCAGATATCCGACCTTGAAATCATCCAAAACTTAAAACTACAGTACGTTCACGCAACTTAAGCAGAAGGATAATGTGTTAGTGTAAGATGAAAAAGATCTAGGGAGTTAATTTCTTGAAGGTTGAGGATTTGCGGGACCACTTTATCAATATTTGGGGGAAATTGAGGAGGCTACCTTGACTTCATTTCAGTGTGGAAGGTCCTCACACAGGCGAGACATGTCTACAAGGGATCTCTTTCAAACCCTCTTCCCAGACACCCCCAAAGGACAAACAGTAGGACCTCGCATTGCTCAGACACGCACACACACACGCACACATACGCAGACACACACACACACACGCGCACATACTGACCCGGCGGCCCAGCTTGTGTGTTTGCGTAGTTTCTGATAGCCTGACAGGTCTGTGAATACCCGGCGCCTGACACGGACCCACCCCCACCCCCACATGACCCCCCCTCCCCCCCCCCCCCCCCCGCCCTCCCTGTCCACCTCCCTTAGCTAACTCATTTAGCCTGTGTTGTCCTAAGAGCCTACGGCTGCCCCATACTGCTCTGCCAGTTTCCTGGTTCCCAGGCGGGCGGCTGACTGGTGGACATCACGGCACGGGACGCCGGGGACTTCTGGAATGATCCTCATTGGACAGGCTCGGTTCGCTAGAGCAGACTTCTAAAAAAAAAAAAAAAAAGTAAAAAAAAAAGAAAAGACTATTACCTTTTTTCTTGCCATCTGCTGTACTTTATGAGGTTCCGGAGAGTTCTGCTGGGAGTTAATTGAGATTCCTCGTGTTGTTTTTCTTTACGTTGTCACCCCGCGCTCGTCCGAGGGTACGCTTTCTCTTTCGCTGGCCTCTGGGAAGTCTCCCCTCTCCAGAGATCTTTCTTTGTTAAGAAACCAGTACTTTTCCACTGCTTAGCCACGACACCCACTGGGCCCATGCAAATATCAGACAACCCAATATTAGTCATGTACCGAGAGTCCCCGACATGAGGGAAGCGTCCGTATGTGAACTTCACCTGCGCCTAAATCATTAGAGATCGTAATGTACATGTTGAGAAAATGCAGTGTAACAAATAAGCCTATATAAACAAATGCAAAATTAGAAATTGCAATGGATTATGGGCCTTAAAAGGCGACCCGGCGAGTGTCAACGCTACAAACGACATCTAACAGCCTCTTAACTGATCTTTGAAATGGTATTCTCCTACTCATGGGGTTTTAGGGACATGCCTTCTATATACAGTCGGTAGCCTTAAGTTCCTACAAGTGATCTAGAACTTTCTAACAACCTCGCTGTTACGCAACCTCACTGTCAGGCTAATAAATCTCACCTCTGTTTGACTTTATTATTAATAGGTGGCTCATATTGATCTCACTGGGGTTTTGCCTAACGATGTGTCAGTTTAATCTGTGTCTCCATTGGGCCTCGTTAAAGGCATACTCATGAATAATGTATACGACGTACGCCGATGATGATTGAAGTAGCAATTGATTCGGGCTATATGGCATCGGTATGCACATAAATTAACTATAATTCGTAACGCGGCATCTTAAAAAATAAATAACTCGGACAATTATGTGTCGAGTTTAACGCCGCGGGTCCATAAGGGATGTAGGTGCAGCTCTCTTGTCTGGCCGTGGCGGCCGAGTGCTTCATTAAGGCGTGTCTGGCGTCATCAGCGGACGCCTCTCTCCTGCAGATGCCGCATGGCGCTGTCTGTGGTTGCTCCCGGCGACCGCTGTCCTGTGAGTCACGATGACGCAAGCCCACGCTTAATAGGCCTAATTAAATTAAATCAGGGCCCAATTAAAATACAGGCACTAATTGAAAATTAAATTGGCATTACTGCCATTACCGTTCAGATTTCTGTGTGTGTGTGTGTGTGTGTGTGGGGGGGGGGGGGGGGCACAGGGCAACAATAGTCGCCCCCCCCCCCCCCTTCTCTAAGAGAAAGAGCTTGCAGGTGGCTGCCCAGATAGCAAGCGGATGTGTAATGATTCTGGGCCATATATGGGCCGGAACTAAGCCACAAGGGCCAGATCTGGCCTGTATATGGCCCAGATCCGCTCGCTATCTGGGTGTTCTGTTGTCAAGGGCTTTTCATTTTACAGTAGCCATGACAAATATAAACTAAAAGGCTACTTTTGTGCATCTACTGAGTGTGGAAATGATGGCACATATCTAGCCGTGATAGCCAACTATTGGGTTTGAGAGTCATCAATTCTAACGGCCGATCCAAAATGGCTGCCCTCTTTTGACCCCCGGGGCGATCGGTCAAGGCAAAAAAGTGCAACGACTAAAAGTTACTCTGATTACTTTCACATTCCACGTGTCGTCCGAGACGTGACGGGAAACGATTGGAAAGACGATTTCTTGGCTAAAATCATTCCAGGTGACCTGCGTCATTCCTAATCAAATCAGGGCTGAGTTTCGCAGAGGCATCATAGCGCCATAGCTTACGATGATTGTAACGCTACGATGCCTCTGGGAAACTCATCCCAGTAGTGTTTTTGTGATCGTCACGAGCTGTGTTGTCCAAATCAATTTGTTTTGTTATTTCTATCACTGTCCGGGTTCAGAGCGCAAACACTGATTTAAGATGGAGGAAACGGATGACAGACTTCCTGTGAGTGTAGTTGTGCTGATGTTGTGATGGAGTTTTTTTGGGTTACTGTGTGTTCCCGCTCAGCGTGATGGGCTTGTGAATGACCCCCCCCCCCCCCCCCCAAACATCCCCTCAAACAGTCCCTGTAGACTCCCTATTAGGTCTCATCCTGGGAAGACTGTCTCACCCTGGCCAAGGACATTAGGTCTCTCTCTCTCTCTCTCTCTCTCTCTCACACACACACACACACACACACACACACACACACACACACACACACACACACACGCACACACACACACAGAGTACTGTATATACACACAAACATGCACACACACACACACACACACACACACACACACACACACACACACACACAGAGTACTGTATATACACACAAACATGCACACACACACGCACACACACACACACACACACACACACACACACACACACACACACACACAGAGCACTGTATATACACACACTTCCTTTATGTTTCTCTCGCTACTCATCCCTGAGGAGAAGCATAGCTGAGGAACATACACACACACACACACACACACACACACACACACACACACACACACACACACACACACACACACACACACAGAGTACTGTATATACACACACTTCCTTTATGTTTCTCTCGCTATCCCTGATGAGAAGCGTAGCTGAGGAACACACACACACACACACACACACACACACACACACACACACACACACACACACACACACACACACACACACACACACACACACACACACACACGCACAGGGAGCCACAGCCTCTCATCCTCTCAGGGGGAGTTTGTTTATTGTTGACCTTTAATCCTATTTTTTGTTTGTGCGCTCTCCGCCTACACTGGACATTTTTTCACAAACACCAAAAATTCCACAGATTCCCTGACGATGACAGCGAGTCCACTTTCCCGCCTTTTTAGGGGTGGGGAGGGCGGGGGTGCGGGCAACTTCAATCATATCATGATTATATCATTTTTTTCCCTTTTAAGGCTTCAATATGCACTACTGTAACGGACATCTTAAGATAGGAGCTTGGCTCTAATATTTCATCCTGTGGTCTCATGTATTTAGAATAACCAAGATCAATCATTCTGTGTTTCTGGGAGACCCAGAGATAGATACAGTTAGGTCAATAATGTGTAGTTGGGTTCGGCCGCCTTGCCGCCTAATATAGAAGCGACCGTGTCTTTCTCAGGCTCCGCTTGTTGTTCAGCTGTTTATCGCCGTGTCCCGGAGAAGGAGAGACCGCTGTGGGCGAACGGGGAATGTGTCTTCCTCGCAGTGTGTCCCCTCGCGTCTCCTTTGGGGTTTTTATTTCCACTCCCATTCCAGTTCAACAGTAGGAGCTACGTAGAGCGTCTTACCAAAACGGCACTGGACCATCTTGTGTCCACAATGCGTCTTCCACATGTCATTGACCCAAGGTCCCTTTCGTCAAATGCCTTTGGTTTGGTCTCTTGTCTTCCCACCAGTGGGAGTTTACAAAAGCAGGGAGCTCTCACCCCTGCCCCCCCCCCCCCCCCTTCTCCACACATACACACACCATAATGAACTGCCTCTAACTTTACTCGTCAATCCCGACCTAACGTGCTGAAAGCATCCGACGCCCGGCGATGGATCATGGGGCCCGTCTGTAAAGGAGTCACCTTGGAATGTGCGTTCTCCTCCGCTTCTCTCCATCTCTCTCCCCCTCTCCGTCCTGTAAAACCATCCCGTCCGTCCGTGCGTGTCACGGTCATAACTCTCCTATATGGACGCCGCAAAGCCTTAATGGAGCGCGTTCGTACTCCGACGTGATAACGAATGACCCATCGGTCACTGAGTGTTTGGTTTGATGACGGCATAATTACACAACTGCCGTTGATAAAACCGAGTGGACCGATGGCAGAGCCTTGAGGTACGCCATCTGGGGTCGGCGCCATTCCAGGACACCTCAGGTCTGCTTCTCGGAGAGTGCGTCCTCGGGGAGATCTTAATACGGCTGTTTCCCTGCTCGGAAAATACCGGAAGGAGGGTACGTGACGAATAGCCGCGGGGTCCTCGGATAAAGTCGGAGGGGGAGGGGGGGCGCTTTATGGAACGCTGGATGCGTCTCAGCTGGAACCGGACGAGCTCTAAAAATACCCAGCAGTGAGAAGAGACAGCCCCCGTGGGGATTAATACACACACACATGCATACACACACACATGCGTACATATACACACACACTCGCACACAGGGCTACCAGGCTCCCTTCCCCTCTCCACCCCAGCGCTTGACCCCACAACTTCCTGTCGTATTTTCGGGAAGGCTCAGTCGGAGCGTGAGAACGGGTCGGGGGAGAGGAGGGAGAGGACAGGCACGCCACCGTCACGGGAACGTCAAAGTGCCAATCTCAATCGTCACGAAACACACCTCAGGACCTCAATTTGCAGTCGAGTCAAGTGTCATCGGCATCCGTCCGCTACCTTCATCATCGGTCTTTCCATTAGTCAAACACAGTTTGAACTGGTAGGAAAACAGCTCGATGCAAACATTCATTTGGGTTCCTTCCACTGGCTCCTCATGACTCTGGAAAATAACTCCCTTTGTCTCCGAGGAGTTTCCACTAGAGCTCTTCATCAAATACAACAAAAAAAATACAAATAAATATCTGCCGTGGCAGAAAATAAACAGAACTAGAACAGCCGTGCCTGGGGGCGAGTAAGAAGGAGAAAAAGGAGACGTTTTTTTCCTGCAGTCTGCGGTTTAGGTGGAAAAAAAACTGAGGAAAAAACAGCCAATCTTGTTCTCACCAATTACTTAGCCACATGAGTTTGGCTAATGGCTTCCTTGTGTGTCTAACTGGCAACGGTGACACGCTGCCTCATGCACAAAGACAGGCTTAGAGGGGAGGTCGCCGTGAGAAAGAGCCAAAATTACTCCGGTCATTACGGTCTCGTCTACAGCTGCCAATCATCAGGCCTGGAGGAAAAAAAAACGCCTCCCACAAACAATTCAAGAGGAAACCCAAGAACGAGAAGGTTCAATAAAAAGATGGAGGACTCGACGACCGAATGAATTAAAGGCGGTTTAATGACCCCTAAGGTCTGAGAATGCCCGCTGCGTCGACCTCCTATGGGGCTTTGTGTGGTAAAACATCTCCCGGAATACTTCCAAGGACTCCCACGCCGACGCTAGAGTCTTGACCCGACACCCTCTCCCCTCGGTGGGCACAGCTTAGCCCGGTTGTCCCCCTGGAAGTCCTGGAAGTCTCATATCCTGTGAGGGTACGCCGGTTTCGGTGGGGTCGGTTTCTGGAGATTAGGGGTTGTCGTTTTGACGGCGGTGCTGAGTGGTGGTTGTGTTTTACGGGTGGGTGAACAGCCAGGCAAAGCGGTTTTACCTCCCACTATAATCTGAGGGAACTGCGGTTTGCGCCACACGGCACACACACTCGTGGAGCCATTTTTTTTCCACCATTTGGTCTCTCTGCATAAAACATATTTTCTCAAACCATCGTTGGAATCAATCATCAGCAGATTATTTAAATGACATTAAATGGCCCGTGTTGTGGTGATGTCCATCTTATTTTCTCTTTAGTAGAAAACGAACTGGACTTCATCTAAAGAGATCGTTTCACCAATTCATTCAGGTAATTTCACCAAAATCATCAGCTACACATTCCGCTGTCAGATGAACATCTGTGAGAAAAGCAGATTTACGTTTCCCTTGACAATTCAATTTGATATACAGTGTACAGGTGACAGTCAGATTCTCAATTAGCCTACGTGAACCTGAGATAGGATGAGTACAAAGTGAGCATCTGTTTGATATTTGTTTCTGGAAGAATTGCAACTCCAAATTATCCATGGCTCCTTGTCATTGTTCTCAGGCCAGCGTTGACCTAAGACGATATGATGTGCCTGAATGTGCGTGTGCATGTGTTTGTGTGACAGTGTGTAGGGCGATGGTTTGTGTGTGTTGCGTGTCTATGGGGGAGAGAGAGCATAATAAGTTTATTTGTTTGTTTGTATGAATGTACCCTGAGTGCATGCGCACGTTTGTGTACCACGTTTGAGTGTGAGTTTGCGTAACAGTGAGGTTGCTAGAAAGTACTACAGGCATATTTATTTAATGTCCTATATGATGGAAGTGATTAATCAGGTGTGATCAGGTGTGCCGCACACCTGATTAATCACTTCCATCCAATAGTATAGGACAGGAAATCAAGATGCCTGTAGAGTTTCAGGAAGTAGTGGAGCTTGTGCAAAGAGCGTGTTGCATGTGTGTTGAGTGCCGTGTCACGTGTGTGTGTGTGTGTGTGTGTGTGTACTTGTGTGTGTCACTGCCGTGTGGCCAATTAAAGACCCCCGGAGGTCATGCAATTAGCAGCCACCAACACCTTCCCAGGATGCACCTCTACAACACCTTCCCAGGATGCACCTCTACAACACCTTCCCAGGATGCACCTCTAGCTACAGTATAGCCTCGGCCTCGTTGCTGTGCTACCATCCAGCGGTTCAGTTAGATGATTAAGCCGCCGGAAGCGACATTAGTCGTGCTTTCTCAGAATGTAAAATGTTGCACCACCACATCATAATTATTGATTGTATTCTGGTTTATTTATCCACCCAGTGTTAATTGGCCCATAGAGGGTGAGTGCAGCATAACTGCAGATGAGTAATGCATTATTAATGGAGCTTTTTTAATCACGCTGTTTTCATGCTGTAATTGCACATTAAACAAATTGACTTTCCGGCTAATTTCGAAATGCCTGTCAAAGTGGCAGGTGGATTGTGCAGTTCTCAGAAAGAAAAAGCCAGTATGGTAATATGGACAATAACAAATTAAGGAGCTTTGTGGTCTCTCTCTCTCTCTCTCTCTCTCTCTCTCTCTCTATATATATATATATATATGTATACTGTATAGATAGATATATATATATATATACAGACAGCTTGTTGAAAGTTGAAGATACACTCATAATTCAAACACAGCCCATTCCATTTTTGGATATGACTACTGTTGGGTGCTTAGTGGATTTAAGTGCAGCCTACAGTCATGTATACTCTCCCCAGAGGGGCTCCGTAGGAGAACAACCTTTACAGGTCTGTAACGTTACAGGAGGCCCTAATTACACCCCTCACACGTTGAAGGCGTTTCCCTGGACACCTAGCAGCTGCACGCTGACCAGTCCAGCAGGAATAATAATAATAATAATAATAATAATAATAATAACTTTCATTTATATAGCGCCTTCCATAAAACCCAAGGTCGCTTTACATAGGGGCAGAACAGACAAGAGACAAACATGGTAGACAGAGACACACAACATTAAGAAACGGAAGCTAGAGGTCAAAGGTTATGTTAAAGAGGTGAGTTTTAAGAAGTTTCTTGAAGCTGTCCAGAGTTGGGGCATTGCGGAGTTCTACAGTCCAGCAGGAACACCCGCCGGCAGCAGCCAGCGCAGGCGTTGGTGGTGGGACACAGCCAGAGCCGTAATGTCCTCTCTTCGCACTAAATCCCTCTTGAAACTACGCGACTGAGAAAGCACGGGCGTCCATTTTAGATTCTCCAGGCAAAACGAATGAGATCGGAGCACAACAACGACACAAACCAACGAAAAATAAAAAAATCTTTGAAATGGATGCTGAATGTGATCTTGCGGTTCCTAGCGAGGGGACGGTTGATGTGGGGAGACATGGCGTCCCCCCGTAGTCAAAATCAATCAAGCTCTGTTGAGGCTCGGGGCTGCAGGATCAGAGGGTCTTCTTCATGTGACAGATGCGATCGATAAACAGGACCCACCGCGTCTTGAGCAGGGCGGGGCGTTTGTTTACTGTTCATGGAAGATCTAAAGTCAATATCCTGAAACAATGAGAGAGTGAATGAAATAGGTTTCATCTTCTGTCTTCATTGATGTTCACAAAGAAAATCCCGTTTCTTTTTCAGTCTTGTGTACTGTAAATACACACTGCACTCTTCAGTTAGCTGAATACAGTATCATGTGCAAACCCCATAGCTAACAGGTCCAATCAAACTCGTTAAATATTGTGTATACATGTAAAACAATTCACACATACAGTATCCTGCACACACAGTCCACAGCATATTGGCAGAGCACCTGTATACGAACATCATTTTAGAGGTTTTGAGTACAAGTGTTATTACCCAGATAGCAAGCGGATGTGGAATGATTCTGGGCCATATATGGGCCGGAACTAAGCCACAAGGGCCAGATCTGGCCTGTATACGGCCCAGATCCGCTCGCTATCTGGGTAGTATACAGTATGAGGACCAAAGATGATTCACGCTTTCCATTTTCCCAAAGTAAATCCCATCTGACAGATAAAGTCCGTGTCTGTGGAGTGAGTCACACCCTCCCCCAACTGCCCTTCTGACCCTCAACCCCGTCAACTTCATTACACTAGACATTTATTGATATTTAACTTGTGGTCCGGTTTCCTTTTGCCAGTAAAATTATGCTGTAATAATAAACAGATATTGTGTGATGCAGGCTATTGTATTTATTGACATGGGAGAATCCTTTTATCTCAATTTATAACATTTCGGATTTGTTGAAGATCGAATTGTCTATGTACATGAAGCACAGTGCATGTCATGCTAGTCTAGGAAACTCCTGACTAATCAATCAATCAATCAATCAATCAATCAATCAATCAATCAATCAATCAATCAATCAATCAATCAAAGCTTTATTTGTATAGCGCATTTCATACCCAGAGGCAACACAATGCGCTTTACAGAGAACAAGGGAGGTGGGCATACGACCGACCCCTACATATTCCAGAGGGAAGCAAAAAAACAGTAATCACCCGGGGGCCAGATAAGTGAGCTGTAAAAAGAGGGTAAGAAGAGGGTGGCAGACATTACCCATGATGCCCCATCCGTTTGACCAGCATTCTTCTCTCCGGTAAACTGGACGCGCAAGGTGGTTTGCGTCGCATAACCATCTGGGAACTCTCCATTGGAAACTGTTTGGAAAAGGGGCGGGCTCTTTCAAAATTACGTGGCAGGTGATTGGACGGAACCATCTGTCTAGAACCGTCTATCACGCGCTAACTCCAACCGCTCCTCGCTATCAAATCCGCCCAGTGTAGCTGTTTGTATTTCAAATTCCTCAGAACCAACGCTGATTGGCGAGATCGTTTTCTGATCTGGCCCAAACTGATTGGGCAGTGTGACAACGAATGACAAGATTGCCAAAACCTACATCTGTTGAGTCAGATTACTAATCATGCCCTCTGAATCGAAATCGGCTCAATTAGCTCAACTTCAAGCATAAAACTTAGTAGCTATGCACTAACCTTACGTACAGTATAGTGACCACTTCATAATCATCACTGTATTTCAGTGGGTTACAGTATTCCAGTATTCTCAGGGATAGAAGTCGGCCGGGTCGAGGTCGGGTTTCTTTTTCTGTTTCTGGAGCAGCTGTTTGTTAGACTTGCTCTTTCCCCTGCTTTCTCAACCATCATTCTCAGCCTAGGAAGGTCGTGGCTCGGGGTCGAGCTCTGTCTTATTTCATCCATCGCTGTTGCGAGTTTCACCTCCTCCCTCCGCGTGACTCAAGATGTTTGGACCCGGAGCCTCGGTTCGGGAAAGATCAATGCTGACCCCTCTGTCAACGCTGACCCTCCAGCACCCATCCCAGAGCTGCTCCGAGGCCTCGCGCCCGGGGCTTCGGTCACTGTTCCCCGGGCGTCTGAGGCAGCTGAGGCTAGGGGGGGGTATTGGGGTCCGTCAAGTGATTGTTAGCAGTCGGCCTGTTTTTCCCCCCGGTCCTGCTCTCGTTATGTTCTCATTAGTCTCACTTCGACCCCGCGGACCCCCGAGCACGGCCGTGTGCCGTGAGCGCCGCCCAAATAGCGATGCGCCGCCACCGGTGACGACGCTGTTCCCTCTCCTCTTCTTTCTCTCTCTGTCTCTCTCTCTCTTTTTCTCACCCCCCCCCCCTTCATAAGTTTATGTTCCGGCAGGCTGTGCTTCTCCAGAGGGGTTTGAACGCCCCCCCCCCCCCTCGCCCGGTGCTAGCAGGCTAGCCTGGTCTGGCCTCGCCACGCCTCATCTCTGGTTTGGGTTCTTTCGGACCCCCCCCTCGGTCCCGCCGGGCCGACCGGGCAGACGGTCCCTGGGCAGAAACTGGCCTTGGCCCTGTGACCAGAATGTTCCGGACTTGGCGGCGCCCCGCGTTCCCTCCGTAACCGGCTGGCATCGGTTGGACTCGGCGAGGAATGTTTTGTCACGTTCGGTTCAATTCGGCCATGAGGTGAAAACCGTTGCTCTGCATTTTAGCATTGCTAAACATCCTTCAGCACACTGTCCAGTCTGCTGATTAGACAGCGGTCGTTCATTTAGCTTGTCTCAATCAATTGTTACTGACCGGTAAGTAACACAATTACATGTACTGTAGCGTGTTTATGTAGCCTAGCTTGTCATTCACTCAATTGGAATGGATAGCTGTGTTGAACTAGTTATATTTAAGGGCCAAAGCGCCATCATTATAACTTGAATTCATGTAACTGGATATTTTGACAATGTCAACAAAGACCACCCCCTGACTAAAGAAAAAAGAAAAACGAACTCAAAAGTCAAACTGAGGCCCCATAGTGTGAATTAAAAGCCTTGTGTTCAGGTCCTGGGGTCTCTAAATAACTCTCCCACTGGGCTGTGTGTGTGTTGTATAGTGTGAGTGTGCTTGTTTGCATGTTTGTGTTTGTGTGTGTGAGTGTGAGTGGGCTTGTTTGCATGTGTGTGTGTGTGTGTGTGTGTGTGTGTGTGTGTGTGAGTGGGCTTGTTTGCTTGTGTGTGTGTGTGTGTGTGTGTGTGAGTGGGCTTGTTTGCATGTGTGTGTGCGTGTGAGTGGGCTTGTTTGCATGTGTGTGTGTGTGTGTGTGTGTGTGTGTGTGTGAGTGTGCTTGTTTGCTTGTGTGTGTGTGTGTGTGTGTGTGTGTGCTTGTTTGCTTTGTGTGTGTGTGTGTGTGTATGTGTGTGTGTTTGGGGCAGACCTCCCATGCAGCTCTATGGATGTCAGCCCCAGAACAGACGCTGTGGCTCGTCCTCGTCAACAAGCCAACGCCACCTGATGAAAGAGCGGGGGGGGCGGAGCCTGCTGGTGTGTGACGGCGAGCTGGAAGAGGGGTTAAAGCAGGGAGAGGAAGGCAGAGTGTGTGTGTGTGTGTGTGTGTGTGTGACTAGCCTGTGTCACTGAAGGGTTGAGTTTCCAGCCAGTTCAAGCTTTCATGGTGCGTGTGTTCGGTTTCATCCATTAACGTATAATTTATGTTTCTGTTTGTCTAACTTTCACTTTGGCTCTATATTCACCCTCCCCTTCATCTCACCTGCTCTCTCTCTCTCTCTCTCTCTCTCATTCGTGGATGACACACTCCTTTGAAATGTTAATGACATGTTTTTGTTTGTAGCAGATTTTTGTCTGAAAGCCCAGTAGTTGAGTAGCTTTTTAAATGAGATTTATTAGATTTTTCTGGCCCGTGGGGATGTGGGCGGAGTCATGTGGTGGTGGGTGGGAATGTGGGCGGAGTCTTGTGATGGTGGGTGGGGATGTGGGCGGAGTCATGTGGTGGTGGGTGGGGATGTGGGCGGAGTCATGTGGTGGCAGGTGGGGATGTGGGCGGAGTCGTGTGGTGGTGGGTGGGGATGTGGGCGGAGTCTTGTGTAGGCAGGTGGGGATGTGGGCGGAGTCTTGTGGTGGTGGTTGGGGATGTGGGCGGAGTCTTGTGTAGGCAGGTGGGGATGTGGGCGGAGTCATGTGGTGGTGGGTGGGGATGTGGGCGGAGTCATGTGGTGGTGGGTGGGGATGTGGGCGGAGTCTTGTGGTGGCGGGTGGGGATGTGGCCTAGTCATGTGGTGGAAGGTGGGGATGTGGGCGGAGTCGTGTGGTGGTGGGTGGGGATGTGGGCGGAGTCATGTGGTGGTGGTTGGGGATGTGGGCGGAGTCATGTGGTGGCAGGTGGGAATGTGGGCGGAGTTGTGTGGTGGTGGTTGGGGATGTGGGCGGAGTCATGTGGTGGCAGGTGGGGATGTGGGCGGAGTCATGTGGTGGCAGGTGGGGATGTGGGCGGAGTTGTGTGGTTGTCGCTCACAGCACGAGTGACACCAACCAGCTCTCGAATGTTTTGACAACATGGCGGCAACTGATTTAATTTCATTCCTGATCTTTGACATAAGCGGGCGGAATGTCTTACCAGGAACCTGTTGTGACTTGGTATCCATCACCACCAAACACATCACAGCGCATTATGCTAATGACTCACATTTACTTTGGACATTTTGTTTGTTAAACAAACTGACTTTCCCCTCGCGCCGTCCAAATGACCTCTCCTAAGACTGGCTGGGATAGCAGTTAGTCAGTCTATACCGACACAGCACCTAGAGGACCTCTCCTGGGATCTATCAGAACATGAAGAGGGCTGAGGGAGGAATTCAGGAGTCCATGTGAAGGCCTGGTAGGCTGTCCATGTGAAGGCCTGGTAGGCTGTCCAGGTTGAAGGCCTGGTAGGCTGTCCACGTTGAAGGCCTGGTAGGCTGTCCAGGTTGAAGGCCTGGTAGGCTGTCCAGGATGAAGGCCTGGTAGGGTGTCCAGGTTGAAGGCCTGGTAGGGTGTCCAGGTTGAAGGCCTGGTAGGCTGTCCATGTGAAGGCCTGGTAGGCTGTCCAGGTTGAAGGCCTGGTAGGCTGTCCATGTGAAGGCCTGGTAGGCTGTCCAGGTTGAAGGCCTGGTAGGCTGTCCATGTGAAGGCCTGGTAG
>NC_140270.1:688652-706152 GCF_949987555.1 Borostomias antarcticus
AGTTATTTCGGTCCTAATACCCACAAAATAGCTAGGTGTACAATAGCTAGCTGTAGCTGAAGCAATCCTTCTTCTCCTGGTGGTTTTTGCGTACACACACACACACACACACACACACACACACACACACACACACACACACACACACACACACACACACACATCGACAATGATGATGGCCAATAGTGATTGGGTGCTCCACTAGTGTATAAAATACATTAGATATGTGCAATATTCACGTTCTGAGTATAGCTACTGAGTTTAGTCCAACGATCGACATTAAGTCAGCCTCGTGAGGCCGTCCTAATCTCGCAGGCTCCCTTTCGATTCGCCTACGCAGATCTGGTCTCTGAGCCCCCCGAGATTAGGATGGTCTCACGAGGCCGACGGAAATACTCCTCCGGATCCCGATGGCCTGAGGGTAGAAGCTCTCTCTCCGAGTCTCTCCGAGCTGGTCTTGTGGACGCTTTCAGCAAGCGCACACACTTCCTCCAGAAACTACTCCTGGACTATAGCTTGACGGTATCTTTTGTGGGGTCTCTCTCTGTGTGCATTAGCGGGAAGTGCAGCCCTTGGCCAGTCAAGGTCGAACGGCAAAATGACCTCATGAGGGAATAACGAAAAACTCTTTTTCACCTATTTATCAGCCTCCGATCATGTTTACTCTGGGACTAATGGAGGCTCTGTCTGTGGCTCCGCCCCCCGCCTTCAAGTTGTCTCTTATCAGCTCTGTGCGTCTTGAGACCCATATAAAGACCGATTTCTGGAGGGTGGAGGAGAGAGGGGGGTGGGGGGGGGGGCAGATTGCCTTATCAGCTCTAACTAAGCCCACTCTCCAGGCCTGGGACGCCACCCCCACCCCGTCACGGCTTCCAGACCCACTACTGCCCTTTTGCACCCCGCCCCCCCCCCCCACCGCCCGACCCCACTTTGTTTCTGCTCCAGAGGTCATCCCCTGCACACATTCCTCACTCCCAGTCCCCCATGGCTGGCCATCAAAGCACACACACACACACACACACGCACACACACCATGTTCCACATGTCCGTCCCCCAGTCCTGCGGGGGAACGTGGATGTTTGCTGCGCGGGGGCGAGGCCTGCCCTCGTAACCCGCTAGCCTAAACAACCACCCCCGGCCTGGGGGGGAGCGACGGGCCCCCCGGCTCCTCGTGACAGCTCCGTCACCGCTGCCCCCCCCCCTCCAGACAAACAGCCGCTGCCACGGTTCCCACGCGACAAAAATCACAAACCTGCCGCCGTCCGACCGTGAACTCAACAATACACAGTCGTGGAGACAGTCGGCTCTGGTGACTGTTACACTGACGGACTGGTGCGGTGATTTAGGGCTCTCTCTCTCTGTGTTTTCTCAAAGCGCCGGATCCTTCCGCGGGTGGTCACTAGTGGAGGATGGTATATAACTCTCCGCCACGGCCGCCGCGGAGATAACTTAAAAGAAAATAAGCTCACGCCGAGGGGTTACGGGTAATGTAGTTCGGAGAGGTCAGTGGCGCGGATAAAAGCGTCCGAAACTCCGGGACTGTGGGAAAATCAAGGTGGATAAGTCAATACGCACCGCCGCCGTGCGCGACGGCGAAGCGAGGCTACGTCCTAGCCGAGACCCCGACGAGCAAACTCCCCGAGCACATCTGACCCTTATGACCTCCCACGCGTCTGCTCGCTAAGACGGGAGAGAGCGAGCTCCGGAATTTGCAGACAGTGACGAATATCCGAGCAGAAGCCGCGAGGCTTGGATTATCGTCCTTGGCGGCTGGGTATTGAAAAGGTCTGGTGGTGACTCATCTTGTTACCTTGCCACTAATTGGCTGCAGACTAGAGGAAGCACCTTGTATTTCCTCCCTGAGTAGAAGCAGATAAAAGATTGCTATTATTCAAAAAAAGACGGCGCGTCCCAGACATGTTAACAAAATTAAATCCCGTTGGACTCGACTTAGACTTCAGTCAATATTGTGATTGCAGCTTACAACAGTGGTACTCCGGTGGATCCAGTGTATGCACCATGGCCTAAACAAGTCCCTAGTATTTATAAACCGAATTCATGGCAATGAACTGATCTTGAATCTTGAATCTTAGACGCAATCCTTCTTGGAAGGTCGACACTTTTATTGCAGAAACCCAGCCTCAAAATGGTCGACTTCAGTTGGAAACTCTTCTTCGACTGCGCTTCCACTTCAGAGGATGTTGATGATATACAGTAATAACCCCCTTTCCGTGCTCCCACATCCACCCATGCCTCTGAGAAAGTGGAAAGTGGCGGTATTTGCGGTAGGGAGGGTTGCCAGACCTGCAGCTAGAGTATTGTTCTCCAGTGTGCAGACATGGAGATGTCATTTAGAGGTGGAGAGAGGGGAGAGAGGTGCAGGGAGGACGAGGGGGGAGAAACACATGCTGTCTCCATCAGAGAGAGAGGGGGGGGGGGGGGGGGGCAGAGAGGAAAGAGGGATATCGGTCAAGATGGTGATCCTACTCCCTCGCCTCCTCCTCCTCCTCCTCCTCCTCCTCATCCTCCTCCTGCCACTGTCCAGTTCATCTCAGAGAGAGGAAGATAAGGAAGGGTTAACTGGTTCAGGTCAGCAGATGGTGGATGGTGGCAGGCAGGCAGGTCCAGCTGATTAAGAAGACAGACGTGGCTGTGGAGAAAGAGAGAGAGAGAGAGAGAGATTGAGAGAGGGAGAGAGAGAATGAGAGAGAATGAGAGAGAGAGAGAGAAAGAGAGAGAGAGCATGAGAGAGAGAGAGAGAGAGAGAGAGAGAGAATGAGAGAGAATGAGAGAGAGAGAAAGAGAGAGAGAGAGAGAGAGAAAGAGAGAGAGAGAGAGAGAGAGAGAGAGAGAATGAGAGAAAGAGAGAGAGAGCGAGAATGAGAAAGAGAATGACAGAGAGAGAGAGAGAGAATGAGAGAGAGAGAGAGAGAAAGAGAGAGAGAGAGAGAGAATGAGAGAAAGAGAATGACAGAGAGAGAGAGAGAGAGAGAGAGAGAATGAGAGAGAGAGAGAGAGAGAGAGAGAGAAAGAGAGAGAGAGAGAGAGAATTAGAGAAAGAGAATGACAGAGAGAGAGAGAGAGAGAGAGAGAGAGAGAGAGAGAATGAGAGAGGTGGGGAGAGGGAGGAGGCAGGGAGAGAAGGAGAACTAGCCAAGTGAGACACCATAGTTCCCTCTGTATATGTGTGTGTGTGTGTGTGTGTGTTTGTGCGCGTGTGTGAATGGAGAATAGTCTTGATTCTCTCCCAGAAACCACCACAACAAGCCACCTCTCACAAAAAGCCACCACACAGACCTTTGCACGTCAGGAAACGTTCCCTCCCCTCCCTAATCTCCCGACGCCATTCTGCACGACGTCACGGTCCAGGGTTCTGTCCACTAAATAAAGAAGTATTGTAGCCATATATAATGTGGGAGTGGATTTGGAGGCACGCAAAGCCGGCCATTTTGCAGTACAGAACACTTGATGTACAGCACAGGGTACTTTATTACTCATATCTTCAGACAACAGTATTTCTCCTGCGTCGAGAAAGCATGATTACACCCAGGGGCTGAGGTACGGTACATAGCTACGGTCCTGTCCAACAAAAGCAGTCATACATTTTTAAAATTAAAAACAGCACATTTAGGTTGTGCTAGCAGAGGGGAACCGATAATCCATCGTCTTGTCAGTGCTGTTCACTCTTTGTACTGTAGTCGTAAATTACTGTAATTCTTGAGAAACACCAGACGTGATCCCGGGATTGGCTGCTGTCAGAGAGTGATGTTTTCCCCCCTGCAGCGTCTCTCTTGGGATAGGCTGCTAGTGTTTGGGCCTCATCCTCTTGGAAGAGGATTCAGGACAAACCGACGCAAGTCCCTGGACTCTGTGGGCTATTTCGGGGCGGCTGTAGCTCAGTAGGTAGAGCGGGTCGTTCAATGATCGAAGGGTGAGTGGTTCGAATCCCAGCTCCGACTGTCCACATGTCGAAGTGTCCTTGAGCAGGACACCTAATCCCAAGTTGCTCCCAATGAGCAGGTTAGCATCTTGCATGGCAGCTACCGTGAATGTGTGTGTGAATGGGTGAATGAGAGGCCATTATAAAGCACTTTGAGTGCCGCTAAGGTGGAAAAGCGCTATATAAGTGCAGTCCGTTTACCATTTCGAGAGGATGGTGCTTCAGAACTTAGAACCATAGAATTAACACATTTTCAATTTTTCTTGCATTCTTCCATGTGTCATTTTGTAGTATTTTTTACATTTGATTTCATATTGGTGTTTATTTATTGGTGTTTATGTCTGTTAGTTTCATATATGTACTACTTCATGTACACAGGGCACTTTTTTAAAAAGAGGTCTCTGGTCCCTGGTATCAATATATTACAATTACATACCTCTTAGAGAACATTCTTCACATGTCCCTGTTGACCGACTAAAAGAAATTAATCTCAATTCAATTATAACCTGACCCCAGCTGCAGTCTGTAAATGGGTTTTTGGCAGACACCTTGGCTAAGAATTAATTCTAAAGCGCAGTCGTGGTATCATGTGACCACCTCTCCTATGGCTCCTATGGCTACACTTTACTTTAAGTTGACATTAACTTGGCTTAAATGTGTACATATGACTAAGTAGTTAGTAGTTAATGTGAGAGTAGGTTGAACTTTGTTTTTCTCCAATCTAAACATTATACTACGTGATAGAGAACTATGAGCATACTGTACGTGTACGAGTCAATATAGTGTTTCAGTTTGCTTTTTTACCCAGAACTCTCTCTTCTCCAGGGCTATGAGGACAAAGGCAGATAGAAGAGATTTTTTACCCTTTTTAACCAATAAAAGTGGAAACGGAGGGAATGTCCACACTGAGGTTAAGGATGCAGAAATATATTCTCGATCTTTTAAATGATAATGCTATACAAAAATAAGTGTCGAATGAGACAAAGGAAGAAATGTATCAGTATGCTGCCTTTGTCAGTCTCCTTTTAACTGGAAAGGTTAATTGGAACAGTTTCAGGCAAGTTGTTCAGAGTGGAAAAAATATTTTCAAAAAAAATTCCAATCAAATTTAACGCTGTTTGCCTTTGGTCATTTATAGACCAGAACATTGTTGTTCGTAAGGTCAAGGTCAAGGTCAACTTTATTCATAAAGCACGTTTAAAATCAACCGAAGTTGCACCAAAGTGCTGTACAATATATAAAATAAACTAAAACAAAAAACAGAATAAAGTGCACATAATCACAGAATAATAAAAGGACAGGACACAAAACAGGACACCGTTATAAAATCATCTGCTCCACTACTATGTCATTGTGATTTCCGACCTGCTGTGTTGAGACCTGGATAGCAAATGAAACTGTAAAAGTGTGGTACTGTACATTACATCCCTTGGGGCCCACAATACCTCCCTCTTTGTGGAGTTCGGCCTGGTCTGCCTAGCCTCCGGAAGCCTCTAAAGTTGTACCATGTTATTGTAACATGTTCTTCCTCCTGATCCCCTCTCCGTCTACCGCCATCGCAGCGAGAAGAACACACTTCCTTCGTTGCAGGATGACCTTGGTTGGAGGCGTACGCAGGCAAACCACATGTGGCACAGCATGCCAGATGGAGTTCCTCAACAGAACCTCACTCCTTCCGGAGAGTTCTTCTCTCACTCCTTTGTGGCTCAAACATTTTTGTCAATGTATATAAATCAATTCTAGTTTGAGAAATATTTCTCTTCAATATTGTATGTAGAGCCTCCGAAAAAGTACTTACCAAAAGGAATGAACAAATGTTGATTTTGTGGAAGGGGTGTAAAAACATTCTGGGTGCGTATTTATTGGAACCCAAAGGAGGTTGACCTCCGTTGACCTCGTATGCGAGAGGAATTCTAGATGTTGAGGCTCAACTCTCAAGACACCACTTACACTGTGAAGGATACCGCAATTCGTAAACGTCGATAATACATATTGGACAGCATGTATTTCGGGAATGATAAAACTCCTTGTCTTCATCCCTCCCCCCGGCTGGAAACACACATTGTGAGCTGCATATTTTACAGTCTGTCTGGTGTTAGTTGTGTGTCATAATCCATAACTTACATTTCAGTAGCCTAGACTTTTCCTGAGGTCTGGCTGTGTCATGACTCATTCTGCAGTGCCATCATCTACCACATGGCTAGGTCATTTTCTCATGTAATGGAATTGCTAGAAGGTGGTAACTACATCCAACAGGATGTCCTTTTGGCTGCTGAAAGCATTATTATTATTTTTTTTACAGCTTTAATGGGATAGGACAGTTTGGAGAGACAGGAAACGTGAGAGAGAGAGAGGGGAGGACATGCGGCACAGGACCCGAGCCGGGAATCGAACCCAGGTCCGCCGCGCAAAGGACTAGCCTTCATATGGGATGCACCTTAGCCGGTGAGCTACCGGGGCGCCCTGCTGAAAGCATTTCTGTTCAATCTTTTGTGTTCAATCTTTTCCGCTCAATCACATCCAATCTCCGTTTTGCCCAGACAGTAGTTTCAATAATGTGTCTGTCATATCTTTGCAGATGGATGTGCGAGCGTGTTGGTGCTAGCGTGTTGGTGCTAGCGTGTTGGTGCTAGCGTGTCGGTGCTAGCGTGAATGTTGGGCTGCTGCTCTCTGCCTGAGTTGGGAACTGTACGAGTCTATTGTGTTTGTGTTGGAAAAAAGACTTGACATTTGACATGACTTGCCCTCTAGTGTGAGGATGAGAAGATGTGTGTATTTGATTTGGTTTGGGAGAGATTGTGTGTGTAGCGTTGTGTGAGTCAGTGGACGTTCAGAGTGGACCATAAAGAACACCATTATATGAGGGTCTTTGCGGGGGCTCCGTGTTCCTCTCCCACTTCCTCCTCCTACCCTGGATGTTTAGAGTTGGGGGGGGGGGGGAGCAGAACATATGTACCCGCAGAATCGTCCTTGATCCTTGACCCCATCGTCTGAAGTAAGGGGGGGAGGGGAGGGGGCTCCGGGATTATTATGAGAAGTTGGTTTGTTTTTTGGCCCGTTTCAAAAGTAGATTATTATTATTAAATGCTGCTTCTACTCTTCAACCGGCTTCAACGCTCTGTACCGCACAATTTGGAGTGCACAATTTGTTGGGAGTGCTTTAGAATGTCTTTAGGCAATCAGTGAGGCATCAATCATGTTGATAATGTCTTATTGAGAATTGTTGATAATGAGGGGCCCAAGGGCCAGCTCACCTAAATGTTGTGAGCTGCTGGTAAACTAGCAGTTGGGCTAATGGGTATTGATAAAAGGAATAGAGTGCTTATCCACTATACAAATTGAATCGCTGAAATGAATCGCCTCAAGCCGTCAACAGTTGACCTTCAAAAGGCCGAAAAAAACCAGACAATCCAGTTTAATTCTTCAATAACAATTAACAAAATGTTCCATTCAAACCACGGTGCCTTCATTAAAAAAACGTAGACGAGCCGAATAGCGAGCCTTAGGGTTCTCCTCAAGCTGCCCTCACTGCAGCTGGCGAGCTGGCGAGTATATGTGTGTGTGTGCATAC
The DNA here is from genome assembly GCF_949987555.1 of Borostomias antarcticus. NCBI lineage: Eukaryota > Metazoa > Chordata > Actinopteri > Stomiiformes > Stomiidae > Borostomias > Borostomias antarcticus. Next base: position 696,164 of record NC_140270.1, read on the forward strand.
GTATATGTGTGTTGTGTGTGTGTGCGTGCAGTATATGTGTGTGTGCGTGTGTGCGTAGTATATGTGTGTGTGTGTGTGCGTAGTATATGTGTGTGTGCATACGTATATGTGGGTTGTGTGTGTGTGCGCGCAGTATATGTGTGTTGTGTGTGTGTGCGCGCAGTATATGTGTGTGTGTGTGTGCGCGTAGTATATGTGTACGTGCGTACGTATATGTGTGTGTGTGTGTGCGTACGTATATGTGTGTGTGCATACGTATATGTGTGTTGTGTGTGTGTGCGCGCAGTATATATGTGTGTGCGTGTGTGCGTAGTATATGTGTGCGTGCGTACGTATATGTGTGTGTGCGTGTGTGCGTAGTATATGTGTGTGTGCATACGTATATGTGTGTTGTGTGTGTGTGCGCGCAGTATATGTGTGTGTGTGTGTGTGCGTAGTATATGTGTGCGTGCGTACGTATATGTGTGTGTGTGTGTGTGCGTAGTATATGTGTGTGTGCGTACGTATATGTGTGTGTGTGCGTACTGTATGTGTGTATTGTGTCTCAGGTTGCTAGATAGAGAGCACATTTTACTGACGCACACCTCGCCGGCCTCATAGGTCCGAGTGTTGCACTTTAACGTGCGGCATTTAGGAGGGAACAGCGTAAACATTCCACGTTGGTCAGAGCGGAGTGTTCTGGAACAATAGGGTGTTCAGAGGGGGGGGGGGGGGGGGGGCAGTACAGGGGTTAGGAAAGAGGCAAGACGAGGGAGATTTCTGGCCCCGGCCCAGATATTTGTTTTTCATCAGGGGCCCGTCCGCAGTGCCAAACATCCCGAGCCGGGGGGTTGGGGGGGGGGGGGGGCGTGGGGAGGGGGTACGTGGGACACCCCCCTCTCTCCTAATGAGAGCCAGATTTGTATCCAGAGGGTGGACCTCTGAGCAGACAGAGAACAGGCGATGAAACGCCATCTTTGGGTAATATGGGTGTACACCAAAATCATGCATGAAATCTGTCGATTTAGAGGAAATGGAGACATTAATAGAATAGTCCGGCAGCATGTACGCAAAGGCAGGGTCCTTATTTGAACTGGCGCGTTCTGGATCCTGTTCCCACGGGTCGATGCCGACCCGCTTCCTGTTTATCCTTACTCTACGTACTCGGAGAGAATCTCCATGAAATAGCAGCATAAATCTGTCCTCCCAGATCGGTGGTGGAACTTTCGTTGTTCAACTTTGTTTCAAACAGAGCAGCGGTCATATGTTGTGTGCGTCGGTAAAATGTGCTCACTATCTAGCAACCTGAGACACAATACACACATACAGTACGCACACACACACACAACACACACACACATATACGTACGCACACACACATATACTACGCACACACACACACACACATACGTACGCACACACACATATACTACGCACACACACAACACACACAACACACACACACACACACATGTATACTACGCACACACACACATATACTACGCACACACACAACACACACACACACATATACGTACACACACACACATATCGGGCCCCTGGAGAGAGGAGAACCCAAGTGAGGTGGAAGGTTATTTATCGCCCCCGCTGGCTGCGTACAGCCTGTGGAAAAAAACGTAGGCCCGCCGAGTCACGTGACCGTGGAGGCTGGCTGGATCTCGGGGGGCGGAGAGGCGGGGGGGGGGGGGGGGGGGCGCCAGGCCGCTCTCGACCCCCGGCTCCTCGCCGCCATCTCCGGGTCCCTCTGACCCAGCGAGTCCCCCGGCCCCGCCCACACAACGGAGGTCTTCCTTTTCACACACAGCACAATGGCGGCGTGTCTCCGCATAACCAGCGCCCGCTGTTAAGGCGCCCTCAGAGAATAACCCGCCTCTGTTTCCTCTACCGACCGGTTCTTTATTAGACCCATAGCCTAAGTAGTAAGAATGTCACGCCGACCGCTGAAATTCATGCTTGTGTCAGCCTCACGGCAGTTATGCAACACTGCGAGACCTTGTGATAAACTGTTAGGCTATCACATTGTGAGCACTAGAATCGCTGCGTCTATTGAGGGCCCGGCGTAGCGAATGGCCGGTCGGGCCCTCGTGATTGGGCGCTGAGCGGGCACGCAGCCAGGGGTGAAAGCGCGCGGGTCGAGCGGGTGTCAGAAGGCCGTGGCGATCGTTAAACGGCGTTAAGCCTCCGAACGCCGTTGCTGTCGTAAGACGGCGTGCGTAGGTTAGGTGCTGGGTTTTTTAACGGCCGTCACCGCAGGGGACAACTGGTCCCGGGTCGTACCGCTGGTTTGGGTTTCTCTGAGCTGTCGGCACGCGGGTGTGTGTGTGTGTGTGTGTGTGTGGGTGTGTGTGTGTGTGTGTGTGGTATGACTACAACCACTCAACATCAATCACCGTCCCACCACCCCAAATTACACACACACACACACACACACACACACACACACACACACACACACACACACACACACACACACACACACACCACCCATTCATCCATGTCAGTTCTAGGGTTCATCATCCTTTCTATAACAAAAACAGCAAGGGGGAAAACCATTTTGGCTGAAAGAAGGGGTGGATTTGTAGTGAGCTCATCGGGATCCTGCTATTTCCTCTGTAGACTGGCCTACCCCCCACCGAGCTGCCCCCCCCAGCTTCCTCTGTAGACTGGCCTACTCCCCACCGAGCTACCCCCCCCCCCCCGCCCGCCCCCACACCCGTTCCCAAGTCCAGTTTAGAAGCACACGTCTCTATTTCACAGTGTTGTTTTCATAGCGAGCCCGGGGGCCTTTTCTCCTGCACTCGCGCCACCTCACAGCGCCACCTCACTCGCGCTACCTCCACCACCTCCCGCTTTCCGCGCCAGACGTTACTACCTCAGCGGGCGGCGGCGGCGATTTCACGGCTAGCGCGCGCACGTGCCGGGTTCACCGTTCGCCGGCGAGCTCGCCGGTGGAGCGACGTGAGCGAATAAAACGGCGTCCGTCTTCCCGAATCCCGTCGCCGGCTGTGTGAAGTCCCTCCCCCGCGTGGGAGAGTTTATAAAGTCGCAAAAAATAAAAATCTATCTCTGACCGATTCAAAGCTATTCGATGATCACTTGTGTGGGCTGAGGAAACGCCGCACGCAGACGGCGAGGAACGGCAGACCAGACAGGGAAGGTGAGGAGGAGGAGGAGGAGGAGGAGGAGGAGGAGGAGGAGGAGGCCTGGGAGGGCTCCAGGGCCGGGGTGGAGGGAGACGGATGGGCTGCCGTCCGTCGTTGGAACACAGGCAGCTCTTTGTCTGCTGACTCCACATATCTCTCTCTCCCTCTGCTGTATGGATTATTGACGAAAACAGAACCCTTTCAAAGTGTTGGGGCTGGAGTCGGAAGGGCCTGGGTTGTCTCTCTCTCTCTCTCTCTCTCTGCGTGCGTGTGTGTGTGTGTGTGTGTGTGTGTGTGTGTGTGTGTGGTATGTCTGTTGAGGGTGGGAGAAAGATGGGGGGTAAATGGCTCGGTCCCAAAGCATTTCCATAAACGGACTTATGAAAACCATACGACATGCTCTGAGAAAGAAAGCAACGCTGACCAAGGCCCCTCCCCCAACCCCCCCTCGACCCCCCCCGCCAAGACCGTCTCTCCCACACACACACACACACACACACACACACACACACACACACACACACACACACACACACACACACACACACATACAAACACAGACGCACACAAACACACACACAAACACACACACATGCTCTCTCTCTCACACACACACACACACACACACACACACACACACACACACACACACACACACACACACACACACACACACACACACACACACGTCCACACATACAGAGCCCCCGCCTCTTCTAAAAACAATTCCCTCCCTCTTCGCTTTTTCCCCTCCCTCTCTCTCTCTCTACCTCCCTCTCTCTCTACCTCCCTCCCTCTCTCTCTCTCTCTCCTAAATCTGGGGGCAATCTGCAAGCACTCAAGTCTGGCACAGTACTCTTGCAGCGAGGGAGTAGGGGAGCGGACGGAGAGAGAGAGAGCGAGGGAGAGAGAGAGGTGTGTAGAGAGCTTAAGCCCAGATGAAGGGATAGAAGTTCCGATAGTAAGACAGAAAGAGGACAACTAAAGACACCCAAACGACCTACGGAGGGGGGACAGAAGACGACTTAAAACCGAGATAACGGGACAAAACCCGACGACGAGGAAGTGGAGAGAGAGAGAGTTGTGGAGTAGCGACCGGCGAGAGTGAAGGATGGGAGCCCAGGCGCGCTGGACGCTGGCCCGCCTCCCCCTGCTGCTGGCGTTGCTCGGCGCCGCCGCCGGCCCCGCCTCCGCCCAGGACCTGAGCGAGCGGGACGCGGCGTGCGACGACCACGGCTGCCTCGCCGTTTACTTCCGCCGAAAGACCTTCCTGGACGCCTGGCGCAGCTGCAAGGAGAAGGGCGGCAACCTGGCCACCGCCAAGCGCCGGGAGGAGGCCGACGCCATCGCCGGCCTGCTCGCCGGCGCCGAGCTGCGCGGCCAGCGCTCCCGGGTCCGAGTGTGGATCGGCCTCCAGCGGCAGCCGCGCCAATGCTCCGCCTCCCGCCCCCTACGCGGCTACTCCTGGACCACGGGTGACAAGGACACCCAGTACACCAACTGGCTTCGCGACGACTCGCCAGGAACGTGTCAGGCGCCGCGCTGCGTGGTCGTGGGCTACAGCGTCGCCGCCCACGAGCGCCACGACAACTTCAAGTGGCTGGACGGCTCGTGCTCGGTGCCGATGGACGGCTACCTCTGCCGCTACGCCTACAAGGGGATGTGCCCGGCGTTGCGCCCTGAGGGCGGCGGCAACGCCCTCTACACCACGCCCTTCGGCCTGCTCAGCGGCCTGCTGACCCTCCTGCCGTTCGGCTCGGTGGCGACCGTGCCGTGCCCGCCGGGCGCCCGGGAGGAGGAGCAGTCGGTGCTTTGCATGCTGCGGGAGGACGGCGCGGTGGGCTGGTCGCGTGACGCGCCGCTCTGCGCCGACCACGCCCCCGAGGAAGAGGAGGAGGAGGAGGAGGAGGAGGAGGACTGGTGCGGGCGGGACAACGGCGGCTGCGAACACTACTGTCGTCCGGCGGGCGCCGACTACGTCTGCGAGTGCTCGGACGGCTTCGCCCTGGCGGACGACGGGCAGAGCTGCCGGCCGGCGGATCCGTGCCGCGGGGCGCCGTGCGAGTTCGAGTGCCTGCCGCTGCCCGACGGCTACCGCTGCGCCTGCCCCGAGGGGTACATGCTGGCGCCGGACGAGCGCGGCTGCGTGGACGTGGACGAGTGCCTGCAGAGCCCGTGCGAGCAGCTGTGCGTCAACGCGCCGGGGACCTTCGAGTGCCGCTGCCGCGCCGGCTACCGGCCGGACGAGGAGACGGGCGAGTGCGAGGACGTGGACGAGTGCGCCGAGGGCGGGGAGGGGGACGGGCCGTGCGAGCACGCCTGCGAGAACACGCCGGGCTCGCACGTGTGCCACTGCAACCTGGGCTACGCGCCTCTCCCCGAGGACCCGCGGCGTTGCCAGGATATGGACGAGTGCCAGATCCCCGAGACGTGCCAGCAGATGTGCGTGAACTACGACGGCGCCTTCGACTGCTACTGCGAGGTGGGCTACGAGCTCATGGCCGACCACTTCTCCTGCCGGAGGGTGGACGTCCAGGGGGGCGAGGGGGGCGGGGCCCCGGCGCCCACCGCCGCCGCCGCCTGGGTCACCCGCCACCCCGCGGGGCCGGCGTGGGACCCCCTCGACTCCGTCTACCACTGGACGCCGGATCAGGGCCAGACGGACTGGACCGCGGAGGAGGACGAGGAGATGGAGGAGGAGGAGGAGCCTCTGGACTGGCTCACCGACCCCCCCAGGGTGGAGAGTGACGTCATCTGGGTGACCAACGCCCCCCAGGAGAGGCACACCTTCAACCCCACCCCGGACCCCCCTGCCGCCACCACCACCACCGTCGTCGTCGCCGCCAGACCCGAGGAGGAGGGGGAGGCGCCCGCCTGGACGGACTCCAGAGAGGAGGAGGCGTGGGCGTTGCCCGAGTGGGACACGCCCGCTTCCACCACCTCCGCCACGCCGCCCGCTACCCTGACCCCGTGGTATGCGGATGAGGAGGAGCTGGAGGAGGAGTTTGAGGAGGAGGAGAGCACCACTAGTCCTCCTCTGTTCCCCAGCACCACTATCGTCGAGGGGGCGTGGAACTGGCTCCCGGCCAATCAGGGCCCGGTCCACCCTGTGTGGGAGGGGCCGGCCGTCGAGCAGAACACCCCCGGGACGGAATATTACGCCGAGACGGACGACGGCGGGGACGAGACGGACGATGGCGGGGACGACGTCGCGGACGAGGCCGCTGCCGAGGCCGCCGCCGGCCGGAACTTCTCCCCGTCCCCCCCCCCAGTCAGGGTGGCGGAGGAGGTGGGCGAGGAGGGGGACGACGAGGACGACGAGGACCGCGTCACCCCGTCCCCGGCCCGGGACGCCCCCTCCCGGCCTCCTCCACCCTCGGCGGGCGCGGCGGCCGAGGGGCCCGTCCAGGAGGGCGGCGGCGGCGGCGGGCAGAGCCAGAGCGGCAGCTGGCTATTGGTCGGCCTCCTGGTGCCCTTGTGCATCTTCGTGGTCATCATGGTGGCGCTGGGCATCGTCTACTGCACCCGCTGCGCCGTCCAGCCGCGCAACAAGACCGCCACCGACTGCTACCACTGGATCTCCGGGGCGCACGACAAACAGGGCGCGGCCGACCCCGGCGCCGGGGTCAAGACACACGTCTGAGCGCGGCCCCGCGGGGGTGGGGGGTGTCGGCCGGACGGTCCTGTACATAAACTGTCTCGTAGAGGCGGTCGGAGGAAAGGGGGGTTTGTGTCCGGTCACTCTCTGCGGAAGAACTCAGAACCTCTTTTATACTGTGACTCTTTGTACATTCGGATGTTTTTATGGAATATCGTCGATGGAGGAGGACAAAAAAGGACAAAAAGGCTATTTTGAAAACCACTGATCTTTTTCTTGTTTTTGGGGGGGGGTAGATGCTTTGACGTGTGGTGAATCTGCATTGATGTCGCGTCAACGTTGTACACTGACCTCAACGCAAAGATCTGAAGGCTGTATAATTGCACTATAGGGGCATAACATATACCATTCGTTTGAATGTTTGAATAAAAATACAGTACTATCAACGGTTTGTGAAAATATGGTGTCAGGTTTAGCGTGAGCTATCTGTGCCGTGGAAAAGAAAAATCCTTTATAAATGAGAGTACTGCGGCGGAGGGCTTTTTCTGGTCGATGAATTTTTAGTGTGTGGTTCGTTCATGCGAATACTAATGGTTTAATGCTCAATTGAGCTCATTCCCAAAGTGTGACGCTCATTCTCGTCGACTACGTTAACGTGCGACGCGTTGCGGACGTTATCTCCCTCAGAAAGTAGGGTGTGAAGTGCAAACGTCCATTTCGAAAGCGCAAAAGACATTCCCGTGACTGCAAACCAACAAACTATGCAACTAACGATGACTGTTGAGGAAAGCAATCTTTCTGACCCTCCCCCGTGCGCCGTCTGCTTGTCGCACATCGGACAGAGCCAAACCGCAGGCCAAAAAACCAGCCATATGTATATATGTACTGTATTTGTGGTTCTTTATGTAAGTGTCATTCTTGGCAAAGACGATTCCAGAACTCATTAGCGTCAGTTGGTCTCCGCCAAAGGGTCTGATTGTTTTACAGGCAACGCAACCAGCATTCAATATTCCGAGGAATGTCCTCCTGCCTTCTGGAATGTCTTCTTCCATCCAGCTCAGATGTTCGTTTGGCACGGGGAGTAGCGTCGGGGGTCACGGGCTGCCGGTTGACATCAGCCGTGACCTCGCTAGCCCGTCGGTGATCTTTCCATCGCCGCCTCAACCGATTGCAAAACTCTTAAAGCCCCCCCCCCCCCCCACCCACCCCCCCATGTCATGCATACCAGACGTTTAACATTCTGCGCACAGATATAAGCCACATTGGAGCTTCTCCAGCTTTGTAGAAACTGAAGCCGGCGCGGCCTGAGGGAAGTTGGAGGGTGACATCGAGTCACAGCCGAGTTGTGCCTTCGGATCTTAAGAGAAATGAGTGACGTCTGATGCCTTGTCATTTTGTTACCTGTTACGTTTTAAGTAATTGTTAATTAAAATGTTATGTTAAGGGTTCTCCTGTTGTTCCTGTCTTGTGTTCGTTCGGCTGTTCCGTGCTCACCTCTGACTGTATGCGACAGTAGTGCTGTGTCAGCAGTCTGTAATAGCTCAAGCAACTGTCAAATTCACAGTTCAATGACACCAAGCAACAACAATTCAAAGAGGCCCTTGGGATTGTTGGATAAACTTCTTCAGTCGCTTTCTGGTGAGAGAGAGAGAGAGAGAGAGAGAGAGAGGGAGAGAGAGAGAGAGAGAGAGAGAGAGAGAGAGAGAGAGAGAGAGGGAGAGAGAGAGAGGGAGAGAGAGAGGGAGAGAGAGAGAGAGAGAGAGAGAGGCTCCCCTGGGCTTGAAAGCGAAGGATCAGCACAGTGTGTGTGTGTGTGTGTGTGTGTGTGTGTGTGTGCGTGTGTGTGTGCGTGAACGTAAAAGTACCACAAATCAGAAACAACGCAAAACTGGAATGTGTCCAGAGAAGCTGTTAGGGTTGGGAAACGGTTCATAAACAAAACTCCTATTATGACCATGTGTATGTATGTGTGTGTATGATGTATATATTTGTGTGTGTGTGTGTGTGTGTGTGTCAGAGCTGGCAGGGGAGTGTTGTGATTGTGTAGGAACGGTACGTGCTGATTAGAACCAGCAGTGTGTGTCAGAGTCAGGGTTCTGACAGTAGAACCGGTGTGTATGTGCTCATCTCTCTACGGGGGCCTCGTCTATATGGCCTGCTGTTCCTCGGCCAGCGTGTGTGTGAGAGAGAGAGAGTGTGTGTGCATCTGGACCGGGATATAAACACCCAGCAGTGTTTATACAGGTAGTTTGGTGAGTGTAATGGATTTTAACTGATCTAGTCAAAAAGGATTTACCAAGATTCACTCAAACAGGTTAAGTCTGGTTTATTGAGAAAACATACGAGCGCAAGGACTTCAGGACAACGCACATGAGTGGTTTATCCAAAGAAGTGCCGCCTCCTGGTCTTGCGCGGCCTTATATTCAAGCAAAACACAGGTATGGCGCTTCCAGGGATGTGATTGGCTAACCCATTGTACACGTCATATTAAATGGCAGGCGTCATCAACAGTGGTCGAGAATACAGACACGTGACATGAGAAAAGGCGGTAATTTCTTGAAGGGACAAAGGATGGTTATTCTGGACAACGTCTAGGTGTGTTGACCTCCTGGAGGTCATCCTGTCATGAATTAGGTTAGCACAGCTATGTGAAAGGTTGAGGGAGGTGGTGAATTACAAAAAGAGGTGATGAAACTATAATTTCTATGACATGAGTCACACAGGCCCGTGCAAAGTAATGACTGGGCCCCAGAAAAAGTCCAGTGAATGCCCCCCCCCCGGAAAAAGTCCAGTGAATGCCCCCCCCCCCCAAACTTGCTTCACTCGACTTACGCAGTGTTAAGGGCTAGATAAGCACACATGATGTGCAGGCACGCACACCCTTACACTCTCTCTCTCTCACACACACACACACACCCTTACAACCAGGTCAACAAAGATCTGCTACACTCAAAACACAATGCTTAGATGTAGAAAGTATATTTTCCTACCTGATAGCTTCTTCCTCTTTGCCTCAGGCTCTTACAGCAACATCCTCCCGGTCTTCCTGGATGCAAAGTCCTTTATGATGTCTTTAAAGTCAATCTTCTGAGCCAGTTGGCACTCAATGGAGAGTATTGGCAGGTTATTGAGTCTCTCCTGACTCATTGTTGACCCCTATGCGACCCCGAGCTGCATCAAATTGTTCTGTGCCCAGAATGTGATGCAGCCCGGCTTGGCAAAGGGGTTCCTGGAGCTCTGTAGCCTGG
>NC_140270.1:708652-733652 GCF_949987555.1 Borostomias antarcticus
AGGGAGAGAGAGAGTGAGAAAGAGAGAGAGAGAGAGAGGGAAAGAGATAAAGGGAGAGAGAGAGAGAGAGAGAGAGAGAGAGGGAAAGAGATAAAGGGAGAGAGAGAGAGAGAGAGAGAGGGAAAGAGATAAAGGGAGAGAGAGAGGGAGAGAGAGAGAGAATGAGCGAATGAGAGAGAGAGAAAGAGAGAGAGAGATAAAGGGAGAGAGAGAGGGAGAGAGAGAGAGAGATAGGCTCCCCTGGGCTTGAAAGTGAAGGATAAGCTTAGTGGGCAGGTAGACAGGCATGCAAACACACACACACACTCACACACACACACACACACACGCACACACACACACACGACCCAGCACACACAAAGTCTTTGAGAATGCCAGAAATGCCATGTGAGAATGACAGATATCAGGGCCACAGTGCAAAAACTGGAATCTGTCCAGAGAAGCTGTTAGGGTTGGGAAATGGTTTTTAAACAAAATTCAACTCTTATTAGGAACAGTCTCCCGTGGGTATGTGTGTGTGTGTGTGTGTGTCTGATTAGAACCAGCAGCGTGTGTCACTGACTCTAGAACCAGTTCATATGTGTCCACTCCTCTCGGACGCCTGGTCTATAACGGCATGTTGGTTCAGCTTAGTGTCCCACTCACACACACACACACACACACACACACACACACACACACACACACACACACACACACACACACACACACAACCTCACCTGCAACCCCCCCACCCCAGACATCAGAGGCCAGAGACCCGTCTCATCGCCCAGAGCGCCGGCCTCTGCATCACATTAACCAGCCGTGTTTGTGTTCTGCCTTCAAGGGGATTTAAAGAGACGCTAATTACCCCCCCATCCCCCCGTAATCAATCAATCAATTATCTGGTAATTACAATCACACACCCCGGGTGAGGGGGCGGTCGGGGTGCGAGGGGGGGGGGGTGGATCATGTCAAATCAAACGCACATGGCGCCCTGCGGTGCAGTGATCATCTGAGATGCGGTCGGGCCGGTCAGCCACGCCTCCCCCCAACACACACACACACACACACACACACTTTGAGAGCCTGTATCCGGCTGAGTAAGAGGCCCCGAGGCGACCGGAGAAGGCGTCGGCGGCGGCGTGCGTGCGTGCGGCCCATTCCGGCGTGCTGGACGGCAGCGCGGTCGCCTCTGATCAATCGCTTGACGGGGGGAGGGCGGGGGGGGAGGGCGGATTGGGTCACGTCATGGTAACGGCCGTCTGTCAGCACACGGGGAGGAACTAGGAACACTAAATATTTAGTCTGTGGCAACCCGACAGAAGGCGGGGGAAGGAGGAAGAGGGATGAAGGGAGGATGGAAGGAAGGGAGGATGGAAGGGAGGGACGAGGGATGAACGGCGAGATGGAGGACGGGGAGTCGGACGAGAGAAGAGGGAGAGAGAGACAGAGAGAGAGACAGAGAGGGAGAGAGAGAGAGAGACAGAGAGAGAGAGAGAGAGAGAGAGAGGGAGAGAGAGAGACAGAAAGAGAGAGAGAGAGAGAGAGACAGAGAGACAGAGAGACAGAGAGAGAGAGGGGTGGAAAGGCGAGGTTGGGAAAGTGCAAGAGTGTAAAATAATAGTGATCTTGAAATCAGACCCGTTTCAGATCTGTGCTCCATTGTGAGACAGGGGAAGAGATCTGGTTACCGCGAGGGGGGGCGGGGGTTCTACAAGTGTTCCCTCTCATCATCCCCTAATTACAACAACATGGACAAGGGCCTCTGAGTCAGTCTCTCTAATGCACTTCTGCTGTGCCGTGCACCATGGGAACTGCAGTCTCACTGGACAGTCTCACTGTATCTCCACATCTGTTTGTTGTTTAACGTGTGTTTGTGTTTGTGTGTGTGTGTTTGTGTTGGTGTGTGTGTTTGTGCTATGCTGTGTGAGTATACAGGGGAATGCTAGGCCACACATATATGAATTGTGGTTAAATGCTCTCCTTCTCTACCTCCCCGTGGGTCGGGGGAGAGATTTGTTGCTATGCGCGTTTCCCGGACCCTTCAGACAGGGATGAGTGTGTGTGTGTGTGTGTGTGTGTGTCTGTGAAAGCGTGAGCGGCGCCTTTTTCTCAGGCGATATGATTTCTCAGTCACGCCACGCCTGTCAGTCAATTCCTTCTCCATCCACTCCACAATGCGGCCGAGTCTTGTCTCCATCCACACTGCGTCAGTTCCCCCTCAGCTCCCATAACGCCTGCGCTCATTTTAATCAATCGCCAGCCGCCATTTTAAACGAGCCTAATTGGAGAGTCGGGAGCCACTAGCCCTACACTCAGTGAAAGTGACGAATTCCGAGTTCTCGACCCCAGATGCCATTTGAATACGTAAGCCGAGCGAAATGTAAACGTTTCAAACGGATTCGTTTATGTTTGTAGTCCAAACATGATCTATGAAACTCAATTTCATAAAGCCAAAATAATTCCTCAGGCTGACACATCATACAGCGCAGTATGCCTGTCGTACGGCCGCAAAAATGTTGTATACTGTAAATTGTATACTTTTTTCCCACTGCACACAGACGAGCATATGATGTGGTGATACCCCACCCCCCCACCCCAAACAGCTCAGATTACCCACAATCCAACAGGATCAAGACAGGAGGGAAGGTTCTCATCCCTCTCTCGTCTGTTTTCTATTGACATGGCAACACCTCCTTAATCGCAGACGTGCAAAAAACACCTTTAAATGACTATTAACAAGTCCTCCTGCTATGTTTATATAGGAGAGGCGGAGAATGACCAGAACGATCCCTCCGTTGTGTGTGATGTCTTGCTGAGAGGTGGACACACCGACCACCGTGTGGATTCAGCTATTTTCTCAAGCGCGGGAGCAGATGTTTCGGGCCCCCGGCGTCGGGAGGAACGCCGGCGCTCCTTTTGATCTGTCCGTTTCGTGTTCGGTCACGGTAACCGCGTTCCCGTCCGCGGCGCCCGGGGAGCCGACGACCGCCCGGAGACCGTTCTGGTCGGATCGCTGCGTTCCCGCGTGGTGCGATGGCGTGGGTGTAAAAACATACACTAACAGTGGACAGTCGCCATTGGAAACTATCATAAATAATATTTTTGATTAAAAAAGTTCCAAGGACCAGCTACGCTTACAACTTAAACAATTGTTCATTCGTTCCCGATCTTTGGTTTGTATGGCAGCACTAATGCAAATCCAGCTGCTCTCTCCAGATGGACATGAAATATGAAAGCTTTGTACTCGGACTTTGATGGATCCGACTTTGATGCCTCTCGGTTCTCGGTTCAAAAAGGCTAAGTTGGTATCTGATGGAGGGGAGGAGGAGAGAAATGACTCCACTCAGTAGCCCTCCATCACAGGGGAAGGGAATATCTGCCATCTTATCCGATTTAATATCTCCTTGGGTTCTGTATGTAGACGGCCTTGCTTTGATAGAAGCATGTCCTTGTAGAGCTATTGCTATTTTTCTGCATTGACAATAATCTCCCTTGGCCACCTGTCGCTCGCGTTAAGGCAGTGGATTCACACAATAGCACCTAGGTGTGAAGGGGTTTATTGAACAGGATGGAATTCTTCACATACTTTAATGATTTGTGTTTTTGTGGAGACATTCATGACTTTTGTTGGCGCCACAGGTGGGTTTCACTCTTCACACTAGAAGCTGCTTGACAGAGCAGAGGACGACACTCACTCCCCGACACTGTGCACCCTCAACCAGGAGAAACTAAGTGTTGACCTTAGTGTTTGAGCTTGCTCCATCGCCTTGTTGAGAGGGGTCAGGGAAGAATTTTTACAGCTCACTTATCTGGCCCCCGGGTGATTACTGTTTTTTTGCTTCCCTCTGGAATATGTAGGGGTGGGTCGTATGCCCACCTCCCTTGTTCTCTGCGCATTGTGTTGCCTCTGGGTATGAAATGCGCTATACAAATAAAGCTTTGATTGATTGATTGATTGATTGACCTCCGATGTTGACGTTCGCACCGCTCTCTCTTGTTGGACGGAACTGAAGTGAGTCGGTACGTCCAGGTGTCAAAGGTCATTGTTGCAGGCTGCAACCCAGACATACAGTTAGAAACTGGTTTTATTGCCAAGTAGGTTTTCACATATGAAGAGTTAGCTTTGGTCTGATGGTGCATAACAATAAAGTTGAAGTCCCAATGAACGTCACACACCTGAATGTGTGAAATTCGTTCTCCGCATTTGACCCATCCCCTGGGGGAGCGGTGAGCAGCAGCGGTGCCGCGCTCGGGAATCATTTGGTGATGTAGCCCCCCAATTCCAACCCTTGATGCTGAGTGCCAAGCAGGGAGGCAATGGGTACCATTTTTATAGTCTTTGGTATGACTCGGCCGAACTCACAACCTCCCAGTCTCAGGGCGGACACTTTAACCACAAGGCCACCGAGCTGGATAAAGTAAGTGATAACTACAATACAATACAACTACAGTAATGTACAAAATACTACAGTGTCAGTGGGAGACCTGGGACTTGTTGATGAGGCCAGCTGCGGTCCGGAAGAAAGTATTCTTGTGACATGAGGTTTTTGGCCTGATGGACCACAGCCTCCTGCCGGAGGGGGAGTGGTTCAAAGAGTTTGTGTCCGGGGTGGGAGGGGGGTCGACCACAGTCTTTCCAAGCTGCTTCGGGGTCCTAGAGGTGTGCGGTTCCCGTAGGGATGGCATGTTGCAGCCAATCACCCTCTCGGCAGAGCGGATGTGCTATCGAAGTTAGATTTGTCATTAAAAACTTATAAAGTTAGGAGTTTACAAAGTCGGGCTTGCCGGTGGGAGACAGAATTTCCGCCAAGAGCCATGCTTACATTCAAACACAGCTTTCGGTGGATACAACCCACACATGAATATGTAAAACTCCGCTTACCAATTATATGAGAGGGTTACCAGAGAGTAGGGCAGTTCTGCAGGTCAACAGCTGGCCTGTTCGGTATGTGTAGACCCCAGGCCATTGTTTATGCCTTTGGGAACATAGAAGAATCATAAAAATTGGTGAGCAACCCTCTTTCTTATAAACAATGTCTAACCAGAGACAGTTCCAGAGGGAAGCAGTCTGCCCTTGTCCTTGGCGGAGGCAGCAGCGTACCAGATGGTGATGGAGGAGGTGAGGATGGACTCGGTGATGGCGGTGTAGAAGTGGTACCGTCGTTGGCGTCGGCAGGTTGAACTTCTCCAGCTGCCGCCAGGAAGTACATCCCCTTGTGCCTTCTGGGTGAAGGAGCTGATCTTCAGCCCCCACCGTCTTCAGAGCGTTGAGCCGCAGGTCGCTTCTGGCCGCATCAGGACCCCAGATGGTTAATCTCGCACCTGTAGGCGGACCCACCCCCACCATTTCTCACAGAGTGTGTTTCACAGCTGAACAGAGCCTGGAGTTCACCCAAGGCTACTACAACATACAGTTCACAGTCAGACACCTGGAAGCCAGTGTGTGCTGCTAACCACCATGTCTTGTTCAAGGCTGTGTGGATCCTTTGATCCGGCCCGAGACACGAGGGGCTTAGGGAACAAGGGTTTAATGGTGATTTAGCCAACTGTTTCTACAAATGTGTATCCTTCTGAGCTCATCCAGGGGCACAATTCAGCTTGGAGGAGTAGTAAATGAGGCCTATATGTAAATGTAATTGTGTGTGTGTGTGTGTGTACTCGGCCCTTACCCAACGGTCTCTGGATTTACATTTAACACAGGCCTAATTATCTTTTAGCATACTATTGCTGTAATTGAACTAGTATTGATATCTGTTGCAGAAATCAGTAATTGGTCATTTAGTCCATGATATTTTGGGCAAAGCAGACCAATGGAAAAATAATTCTAGAGTTGCCAGCTGGAACGCTGATGTGAGGATAGTTCAGCGTTTGTATCTGGGCAGGGTTGTATACGGAGCTGTATTTCTATTGGCTGGCTTGACCTGGGTGCAGTAGATATTATATAGTGCCGAAGCGGAAGCAGGAAGTGCTTTCCCATGGAACCTTATTTCGGAAAAAAAATATGAACGGCGAGAGGCAAATCATTTCTTGATCCCGTTTGAATGGTGCCATAACCATATACATATAGTATGATGTTTTTCAATTTAAAACATAACTTTGCAAGTCAAGAAAGTCACAGTTTGTCGTTAAACTGTAAAATCACTATTAGTCTGGGAAAGGAGAGTTTAGTCAGTTCTGTAAGAGCTTTACAAGGTTTTGGTGAGTGTTAATGAAGTGTACTGTCAGCTAGCTAATATTAGCTCACTTGTGAGTTAACAGAGATTTTAAAAATACAATATTTAATGTTTTTTCTTTTAAATCTGTTCTCACTGCGTTTGTATGATTATGTTTTTATTTGTCTCCTTTTATGTAAAGCACTACATGTATGTGCTACATTGATTTGTATGAATGGTTCTATATAAATAAAATGACGTTGACATTGACAAAAACATAATATGTGATGGTCATGGCACAATTCAAATGGGATCAAGAAATTATTATTCTCTGTCCGTTCACTACCGTTCATATTTTTTCAGATTTAAGGTCACATGGTAGTTTTCTCTTCTTGCTTCTCTCTAGACACACGACACAGCGCATTGTGAAAGGAAGGCGGTCCCTGGAGCAGTATTTCATCTTAAATTTAGCCAAAACGTAAAAGATTTACAAATCTGGCCCCATTACTGTCTGTCCGGGATCCATGTGGATACCCGTGCCAAATATGAATGCTATCACGCCGATGGCATCCAAGGAAAATGGGAACATTCTGCTTCAATGACATGCCTTTCCTTGAAGCATGCTAGGTTCTGGGTGGACTATGGTTGAAGAACATGCAGACTTTATGACCTGAAGCGAATTGAATTCAGCCTGGACCACAAAGAGACCTGACATTTACTTTGAATTATTTTTCATCCTGATATCTCAGCACCATTAAGGTGATCGTTTAGTCTCAAGGCTGAATCATACCAAAACATGACTCTGAAGAGACGGAATTCAGGTCAAACAAGAAAAAGGAAAATATCTCCCAACTGCAGATTAGTCCACCAGTCAGGTGTGTGTGTGTGTGTGTGTGTGTGTGTGTGTGTGTGTGTGTGTGCGTGCACGCATGCACGCTTGTGCTTGCCAATGTGTCTGCCCAGATAAAGCTGGCTCGGTTACAAGGCCGAGACACCGGAGAAGCAGTCAATTCTCAGTTCACTGAAGAGAGGCAGGATCCCGTAGCCTGGAACGGACCCTCTGTAGGGGGAGAGGAGGTGGGGCAGCGGGTTATGGAGGAGATATTAGAACCAGATGTTCTGAGTTCTAGCTAGTCAGCCTCTGCAATACACTGGGGGGTGTCCTGCATCGCTGGGAAGGACATGGAGGACATCTCAGAAGAGGAGGGGACGGATATGGAGGACATGCAGCCATCTCAGAAGAGTAGGGGAAGGACATGGAGGACATGCAGCCATCTCAGAAGAGTAGGGGAAGGACATGGAGGACATGCAGCCATCTCAGAAGAGTAGGGGAAGGACATGGAGGACATACAGCCGTCTCAGAAGAGTAGGGGACGGACATGGAGGACATACAGCCATCTCAGAAGAGTAGGGGACGCCCGACAACACCGGAGGAGTCCACGCTGCCGAATTTACACATTTCGTTTTTCCAGTCTCGCGACGCTCAATTGATTCAAAAGAGGACAATTTATGACACACACACACACACACACACACGCACACAAACACACACTGCCTCGCATAAGGAATACCCCGTGTCAGTGGGAGGCGCCGCCCTGAGGTATTTCCCCGTGGTGAGCGTTGTCTTTTCAGTGGAGATATCAGCGCATTGAAGACTAGCTTCTATTAGCTAATCATTTACACGGTTGAAACCTAGCGATGCCTATAAAAAGAAAATTCGGAGTGGGTGCAACATTTCTGAGGGAAATTTCTGCTCTAGACAGTTATTGGCTGTGTTCAAACGCTTCGTTCTTGTCCACCCATTGTTTGGAAAAACAAGCTCATTCGTAGCCCCGTGAACACAGGACCTCCTAAACGGATCCGACAACGAAACACCACAGAAAACCAGTTGGAAAGCACCAATTGGCCTTGACCTTCCAGGGACTTTCCACAAGTTGCTTTGACAGCGAAGACAAATCTGAGACCCCTGAACCAGGGAAAGTCGAGGTGTGTGTGTGTGTGTGTGCGCGTGTGTGTGTGTTGTAACCTTAACAACAATAACCGTGTCCCATCTGTCTGTGGTGACCCCCAGGAAGCAGGGCAGCGGACCCCTAGTTCTACAAGCCTAGATGACCTGAATGCGTGACGGCTATCGGCCGGATCGCAGCCCATCTGTCTTAGTTTAGATCTGGAGAGCAAATCATGTGAGATCTCCGTGGGCGGGGCGAGCAGGGAGAGACCTACAGCCAGCAGGGAGAGACCTACAGCCAGCAGGGAGAGACCTACAGCCAGTACAGTATTCCTCCAGTGTACTTCTGCAACGTGCAGGAAGAGCCAGAACAACTTGAATTGACTTTACTGAATAGGAAGGTAATGTAGAATTACTGTAGCAAGGGTTGATAGCATTAGACCCCAAACAAGGTCCAACCTCATGACAGAATCATTGTACTGTACCTAATTACTGTACTAAGACCAGATTCAGATCAGAGCTAAAATGAAGAAGACTATTGAAAACAGTGACATGACTATTAGACCTTCAATGGGACCAAGGAATCTCCCAAAACCATATCAAAACAGAGAAGTCAAGAAACACACACACACACACACACACACACACACACACACACACACACACACACACACACACACACACACACACACACACACACACACACACACACACACAGTGTCACCATCGTCACCCAACAATGTATTACAGTCGGAACATTCTAGGTCGGTTGCAAGAGGTGTTTATTCCAGGTTTTATCAATGAGTGAAACCAGGGACGAGTAGCAAACACAGACCCCACCGTCACCAACACAACAGTGACACAAAACAGTACACAAACCCGCAACACAATCATTACACAAAACATATCATCACACTGTCACAGACCTTAGACAATCCCTACTTTACAGCCTGGTTTGTGGACTCCCAGTCAACCATGGATCAAAATTGCTGTTTTGAATTATCTTTAAAATCTTTTGCCAGGTTGCACCAATCCCTCGACAGCTGATGTTGGCTGTACACTGTCTTAAATGTCTAGCTATTTGTTAAGCTGTAGCCTTGAAAAAGGCAATGCTAGGCCAGATAACTAGAAAAAGGAACGTTATACTGTGATTTATAGATTTATGCCTTCAGATATTAACATTGTGTCATCTGCCTTCACTGTAAACTTAGAGCTTAAATCAATCAATAAATCAATCAATTGAGCAATCAATCAATTGAGCAATCAATCAATTGAGCAATCAATCAATCAATCAATAAATCAATAAATCAGTGGAGTTGCCCGGCCTGTCAAAAGAGTGTGATGCAAAAAACACTTTCTTCGAACCACTCGACTCTAATTGTTCTGTACTGTTTATAAGAGACGTGTACATGTAGTCTGGAGGAACTAAGCAAGGTAAGGCAAGTTTATTTGTACAGCACATTTCAGCAACAAGGCGATTCAAAGTGCTTTACATGAGACATTAACAGCATCAAGACAAAGTGCAAGAAACAAATAAAAGGTCTGTATTTAGTAAACAAGTAACTGGATGTGCTGTGCCTTTATCAGGCTGGGAAGACGGTGGGCGGTTCCAATGCCGTCGTGGGGGGGTGATAGGGGCCTGGTGCATTGACTGTGGCAATTGTGCGGGGGTGGGGGGGGGGGGGCTGACATTTTATTTAAAGTAATCCAAAAGTAACTGAAAGTAATCCCTTACTTTACTTTTACATTGTGGTAATAGGATTACGTTACTGACTACAATTTTTCACAAGTAACTTGTAACTGTACGGGATTGCTTTTTAAAAGTAACCTTCCCAACCCTGCCATCTTGCTTAGAGGGCTGTGTGACGTCAGAGAGCGCAACTGGGAGTACATCGATCTGTACGAGTTCACGGGTGGGAAGTTACGGGTTTGACTGCCATTCCAGTGCATTTTCACGTGTAGAAGGTCGGAAAAACACGGGTTACCTGGAACGCGCCATAAGTTGTCTACACAGATTAAAACGCCTGCGCAGTATTGCAGGTGGAGCAAACCAAGTGTAGGCTACTACCTAAAAAGTGAGTGGGACTTGTCCCTCACTTATAATGGTTCCGACGCCCATGGCGCCAACAGTCTGCTGAATCTCTCATCCCCTCTTCTGACTGGTGGTAGAGGACCACGGATAAACACCTCAGCTTTCAGCGAACTGACTGTGTTCAACAGATCAATAAAGTCTTGTTTAAGAACTTCAGACTGCCGTGTCACAACATCATTTGTCCCCACGTGCACTATGATGTTTTTCCACAGTTGGGTGTGTAGCCCCGATATGCAAGATTCTTTCATGTCAAAGACCATATCCTTGGGAAAGCAGAGTATTTTGGTGTTTTGCTTCTTACATCTTCTACATGAATATGGACAAATTCACTGACTGTTCAACACATGTTGAGTTGTCACTATCAATGGTAAAAAGGTTTTAACTACAGTAGGGATAATTATTAATGTGTGAAGTAAAGTCTGAATGCAGACATACCATGACAAAATAGAGGAGGTATTAATCTTGTGTAGTTATTTTTAATCATCTTGTTTTCACCTCAGTGTCGTCAACTGACGGCCACATCAAATACTAACTTTATCGGCTTATTTTCTCCTGTGATCCTTTGTTTGTTAGCAACCGTGTATCAAACTCAACGGCTCAAAATCCTGGACTGCATTATCTCCGTAGCTGAAGCCCCGAGGCCGCAGCGCTGACAGACGGAGACCGACGGTTACGGCGAGGCCAGGACAGCTCGTGCGGGGCGTGTTTTCCGAGCGCTAAACATGCCAGTCACACGCATGCCCCAGAAAACTTGTTGACTCATCATCTTGTTACAGCAAAAAAAAACGGAACTCGAGTTTTTTGGATGAGGAGATTTGGACGGTCTCTCTCTCGAACCCTCTCGTTGATTTCGGGCAGATCTTTGGACGAGCGCTGTGAGGTGGGGGTACTCAGTTTGTGTTGTTAATTCCTACTAAATTACTCCCTGGAAAGAAGCTGTGCCAGAGCACAATCGCAGGTTATTAAGACCCTAGGTAGATCCAGATGTGGGCCGAGGTAATAAAATCACTCAAGAAAGCATACCAGAAAGGTTTTTTTTTCCTCTTGCGCTATCTAGGATGACCTGGACTTAATTCCCACGCCGGATTGGCTGGGTACTTTATTGGGGCAAGTCCTCTCTAACTCATTGAGAGGAGGGGGCTGTCTAAATAGGGGGGAGGGGAGGGGGGGTGAACTGTTCTGTTCACTCTGTCCATAGTCTACAGAAAGCTGATTCGACATCACAACTTTTTCTGCGGAAGATGCTGAGTCGGGTCTAAATCAGAAGTTCCTTCACCAACACATAAATAATGCATGTTCTGGCCTTGACTCGGGTCGGGGGGGGGGGGGAATGCAAACCAGAACCTCTCCGTCTGTACACTAGTCACAACCAGAACTCTTTTCCAAATGTTTCCCCCCAAAGCCAAGCCTCCCAGGGTACCCCACGTGTGTGAGGTTGCATCACCGGCGCGTGAGCAGTTTACACAGTCTGCGTCCGGAATTTCGAACATGTGTCCGCTTCTGCATACCCAGCCGCTCCCCTCGTCCTCCTCTCTCCTCGTCCTCCTCTCTCCTCGTCCTCCTCTCTCCTCGTCCTCCTCTCCCTGCTGGCCGGGGGTCATGTCGAGGATCTGCCGGACTCCAGGAAGTCTGGAGGAGCCTCATGGACTCCATCGCTCTGCCACTCGCTCTCTGTAAAACGCATTGTGTTGCCTCTGTGTATGAAATGAGCTATTTAAATAAAGTTTGATTTGATTTGATGGACTCCCTCTCCCGCACACCCAGAGGGCTACCGCCTGGACGCCGCTCACATCACACATATTACTCTTCATCTTCATCTTGGCAGTTGTACTTGCAATTGTTTTGAAATATTTTTTTTTTTATTTTTTTATTTTTTTATTATTATTTTTTATTTTCTTTTTACTTTTACTTTTACTTTTACTTTTATTTTTTATTTTTATTGAACTCATCAACACTGTAAATGAAGGAAACCTCAGTGCTGTACAAGTATAAATAAAGGTTTGAAATTAAATGAAATGAATTCTGTACAGTACCTACTTTGGTCAAACTTGAAGTTTTCCTTTTGCCGAAAATAAGTTTGTCGTACTCTAGAACTTAATTAAAAGGACTTAAAAGAGTCTGCAATGGTTGAATCACTCTTTCGACTCTTACGCTCTCTGGAGCCCGGTCCATCCAAAGACCTTCAGATCTCCGTCTGGACACGATCCTTTGTTGTCTCTGTTTATTTATGACCAGTGGACAGGAGCTTGACTGAAGTCGCTCTGCGGAGCCGAATAAACAAGCGGCTGTAATTAAAAATGAATGGTCTTCCTTGAAATCATTACAAGTAAGGTCATAATGAAAGAAGTCGAGTTTGAAGTCCACCTCTGACTCTGTGTTCTCGGGCCCAACCTGCTGGTTTTTGAAGGTTTTTATACCCATCATTATGAAAGACCACCTATGCTAGTGGGTGGTTTAGTAATTGGGGCTAAAATTGGTGTTTTTCGGTTGAAACGCAAATATTTACTTGCATGCGAGCATGCATGCATGCATAAAGCACACGCGCACACACACACACGCACACACACACACACACACACACAAACAAGCTGAACAAGCTGGTGAGGAGGGCCGGCTCTGTTGTGGGGCAACAGCTGGAAAGCCTGGAGAGGAGGACGAGGAGGATGAGGAGGATGAGGGACAAACTGAAGTCTACTCTAGACAACCCCTCCCATCCCCTCCATGATGAGCTGTGGCAGATGGGGAGTACCTTCAGACACAGGCTCCTCCCACCCACAGGCTCCTCCCACCCAGGTGCAATACGGAGCGGTTCAGACGTTCCGTTGTACCAGCGGCCATCAGACTGTAAAACAGCGCCTGAGTGTTCCTGAGTGTTGTGGAGGTGTGCGTGTATGTATGTATGTATGTATGTTTCAAGTTTCATGTATGTATGTATGTATGTGTGTGTGTGGGTGTGTGTGTACAGTATGTATGTATGTATGTATGTATGTATGTATGTATGTATGTATGTATGTATGTATGCATGAATGTATGTATGTGTGTGTGTGTGTGTGTGTGTGTGTGTGTACTCCTTGGCATATCTCTTTATACAGACTGGATGTATGTATGTACTTTTGTTTTTCTTCTATTCTGTACAGTACTATATATACTGTACACATGCTGTACATATGGACGTATATATAATGTATATAGCCCCTGTTCTTCCTCTTTGTTATGTTTATTGCTATTAGGCATATTCTGTATAAGCTTTTTCCACCTTATCATTTTTCCACTGCTGAAATGCCAAGTCTGTCTGTCTGTCTGTCTGTCTGTCTGTCTGTCTGTCTGTCTGTCTGTCTGTCTGTCTGTCTGTCTTTCTAATCACGTGTACTCAGCATAAACAATTTTGGCAATTTTCTGGATACTGGTGATGTGATGTTCGAGAAACAAAGATGACAACTGTAATGGAAATATTACCATTTTTTTCATTTTATAAAATGAATAAAAACAATAAAGGTGTTTCCAGCTCATCCTGCACCCTGCTAGGCTTCAGTTTAACTGCTTTATTGCACTGTCGAGTGTCAGAGTGACGTTTCGATCGTTGTTTGATGAAGAAGCTCTTGAAATGTCACTCTGACTCTCGACGGTGTAATAAATCAGTGGAAGTGGAGCCTAGCAGTGTGCCAGCTGAGTTCTTACTTTCTTTCTTTCTTTCTTTCTTTCTTTCTTTCTTTCTTTCTTTCTTTCTTTCTTTCTTTCTTTCTTTCTTTCTTTCTTTCCTTCTTTCTTTCTTTCTTTCTTTCTCTTTCTTTCTTTCTTTCTTTCTTTCTTTCTTTCTTTCTTTCTTTCTTTCTTTCTTTTCTTTTCTTTTCCTTTCTTTCTTTCTTTCTTTCTCTCTTTCTCTCTTTCTTTCTTTCTTTCTTTCTTTCTTTCTCTTTTTCATGTTCATGTTCATGTTCATTTTCTTTTTCTCTTTCTTTCTTTCTTTCTTTCTTTCTTTCTTTCTTTCTTTCTTTCTTTCTTTCTTTCTTTCTTTCTTTCTCTCTTTCTCTCTTTCTCTTTTTCTCTTTCTTTCTTTCTTTCTTTCTTTCTTTCTTTCTTTCTTTCTTTCTTTCTTTCTTTCTTTCTTTCTTTCTTTCTTTCTTTCTTTCTCTCTTTCTTTCTTTCTTTCTTTCTTTCTTTCCTTCCACCTTTGGCTCATCGCCTGCCCTATCGAGCCGTGGACATGCACGTGTCCTCCTACTCACAGCTCACCCTGCCGACAGAGACAGAGACAGAGACAGAGACAGAGACAGAGACAGAGACAGAGACAGAGACAGAGACCTCCACAGCGAGCTCTCTCGCCTCGGCTTTATCCTTTAACACCTGACCTGCTGTTATCTTTCCTCCCCCTCGGGGCACCAGGCACCAGTCTGCTTTCTGCGATACGATGGTATGTCTCTTGCGTGCGGCTAGCATATTATTGCCCCCCACACAGTGAGCTCGGAGGGAAGGCTATTAAAACGACCCCTGACCCCGCGCGCGCGCGCCCGTGCACGTGTTGCTTGGTGTCTCAGTAAAAGAAATCAGTCCGTGATGGAAATTGTTTTTACCCAGGGGGCCGTCTGCTGCCAGGGCGGATGATTTAAACCTGACGGGGTCGTCCCCACGTCCAACGACACAGCGGGACTAGCCTCCTGGACAGAGATCAAAGTGTCCTTTCACACACGTCTACAACACGCACACACACACACACACACACACACACACACAAACCAACTAATCAGATGAAAGGGAGTGTCCAAATATTCCCCTTGCTCTCTCTTGCTGTGAGAGATGGAGAGAGAGAGATGGAGAGAGAGAGATGGAGAGAGAGAGATGGAGAGAGAGAGATGAGCACATATGACCAGTAGCTCTCATCAGATTGTATTTTAGATACATGAGCATGTATGATCTTTCATCAGATTGTATCTTATAGAGATGAGCATGTACTGTATGACCAGTAGCTTTCATCAGTTTGTATTTTATAGAGATGAGCATGTACTGTATGACCAGTAGCTTTCATCAGATTGTATTTGATAGAGCACATATGACTAGTAGCTTTCATCAGATTGTATTTGATAGAGCACATATGACCAGTAGCTTTCATCAGATTGTATTTGATAAGAGCACATATGACCAGTAGCTTTCATCAGTTTGTATTTGATAGAGCACATATGACTAGTAGCTTTCATCAGATTGTATTTGATAGAGCACATATGACCAGTAGCTTTCATCAGATTGTATTTGATAGAGCACATATGACCAGTAGCTTTCATCAGATTGTATTTTATAGAGATAAGCATGTACTGTGTGACCAGTAGCTTTCATCAGTTTGTATTTGATAGAGACATTTTCTCACGTCGGCGCTATAGGCCGCGAAATTCAGGACGGTCATGGACACTTGGTCACGCGCCGGCAGGGAATGGCGCCAGCTACGAGGGATTTAGTGGTGAAGGAGTTCCTCCAGTGGTAATAAAGGGCGGGGCCAACTTGTGAACTTCCGAAACGAAAACAATCACTTCTGAAACCAAAAATGACCCCCCCCCTGCTCTGTCCAGCTCTCTCTCACACACACACACACACACACACACACACACACACACACACACACACACACACACACACACACACACACACACACACACACACACAGGAGTTGTTAGGAACCAGGTGGTGGTGGGGGGGTATCTCCCGTGCCTTTCAATGCGGAGTTCGCATGTTCTCAAGCGAAGAACATAGAACGTACTGTAGAACCCAATATGCAAGATATGCAGAAGAACAGATTAGCTCTTGGAGGACCTGGACTGAGTGCTTGGACTTGGTCCCCGGGCGCCACTGACCAGGCTGCCCACTGCCCCTGGCTGCCCACTGCTCCTGGCTGCCCACTGCCCCTGGCTGCCCACTGCTCCTGGCTGCCCACTGCCCCTGGCTGCCCCTGGAGGAGGACGGCTTGGATGGGAGAAATGCAGAGGGCAATTCCCACTGCCGACCACTAAAAAAATTACGTGTTTGTTTGTAGTGTGTTCTGTGTCTGTGTGTTCCGTGTCTCTGTTCCCTGAGGTATTTAGTGCTCCCATATCGCCTAAGAACCCAGGTCTATTGTCTCATGAAGAACAAAACGCTCCCGAGCTTAATGGTGACAGCCTATGGACGTGACTGCTGTGTGAGTTACCCTGGCTCAGCGTACTATGTGATTGAACTGTGTGCCTCGATCCGCCCGATAAGCACTTCCCCTTGATAATGTTAATAAGGATATGCTCTGCCCTTGCATGGACTGCACTTATAGAACGCTTTTATCTGAAGCGCTTTATAATGGCCTCTCATTCACCCATTCACACACCAGTGGCGGCAGCTGCCATGCAAGGTGCTAGCACGCTCATTGGGAGCAATTCGGGGGTTCAGTGTCTTGCTCAAGGACACTTCGACATATGGACAGGAGGA
Source organism: Borostomias antarcticus (assembly GCF_949987555.1). Taxonomy (NCBI): domain Eukaryota; kingdom Metazoa; phylum Chordata; class Actinopteri; order Stomiiformes; family Stomiidae; genus Borostomias; species Borostomias antarcticus. The sequence goes on from NC_140270.1 coordinate 725,271, forward strand.
GCTGGGATTCAAACCACCGACCCTGCGATTGTCGGACGACCAGCTCTACCTCTCGAGCCAAGAGAAGAGCCCGGAACAAAACGCCTGACCGTGTGATGCACTCTGTTTTGATTGGAGGGATTTCCTCATAGAGACTGGGACAAGTGTGTGTGTGTGTGTATGTTAGTCGGGATGGGTTGTCCATAGTGGTGGTGTGAGGGGGGGGGCGGGGGGCAGGGGGGGGGGGGTGGTCATCATGGTTTACCACTGACCAGCACACAAAAGACTTTCAGTACAAACTGTAGCATTGACCTTTATTGTGTTGATCTAAAGGGTGAACGTACATGTCTTCTATTTTCCTGAACTGGAGCTCGTTAAGTCTATATATATATATATATATATATATATATATATATATATATATATATATATATATATATATCAAATATGTTGATCCTGCTGGTATGAAATTGCAGCACGTAAAGTCAATGGAGGGTATTCTCTCTAGCAGTACTGTGAATAGAGTGCGGTTGTTCTGCTGAGCAGCTTGGCTGTAAAAGTGTTCGTCTCAGGGATCTTAATTAGTCCCCACTAAATAGGCTCCATAAACCTACAGTACCCAGAATGCTGCAGTCTAGAGCGCCGGTGCCGGTTAGCTGCTTAGCCCATTGAGATACACCATGCTCCACTGTGTGTGTGTGTGTGTGTGTGTGTGTGTGTGTGTGTGTGTGTGTGTGTGTGTGTGTGCGTGTGTGTGAGTGTGCATGCGTGCGTGTGTGTTTGTGCTTGTGTACGTGTGTGTTTGCGTGTGCGTGTGTGTGTGTGTGTGCGTGTGTGTGAGATAATGGCCATTTTGTCCCCCTCCATCACTGTGGTTAAGAGAGGGCTGTGGTTACCGTATATCTCTCACTATTTCTCCTGATCTGGTTAAATGTTCACACACCTCAGTCTACGTACAGTAAACAGAATGGTAAAGTCATCATAATTGCATCTAGGTACAGTTTGGACTGCACATATGTCAGACTTTAAACAGCCAATAGTGCGGCAGACCTGATACTGCAGAGGCCTTCAATCAATCAATCAAAGCTTTATTTGTATAGCGCATTTCATACCCAGAGGCAACACAATGCGCTTTACAGAGAACAAGGGAGGTGGGCATACGACCCACTCTCTACATATTCCAGAGGGAAGCAAAAAAACAGTAATCACCCGGGGGCCAGATAAGTGAGCTGTAAAAATTCTCCCCTGACCCCTCTCAACAAGGCGATCGAGCAAGCTCCAGGAGTATGTTTGTCTACCGGCTAAGAACATTTATAAAGCAATACATTACATTAAATTACATTTCAGAGTAAGAGAAGCTAAAAGCATCATACTGCAGAGGCCTTATTCAACGCACGCCAATTTCAGGACCCGTTTCAATGAATAGTTTAACAGTTATGTGAAGTTAAGTGAAGTGGCTGTGTGCACATGCAGCCTGTACTGTAGACCAGGTGCAGGATAAAACATGAGAATCTATACATGGAAAAGGATATACGCACACTGGATTATAGCTATAGTGTTTTTAATTTATAGTTCAACAGTTATCCCAGTTATTCCTGACCGCTGCTAGATTCCCCAACATTTAACATTTAACAACATTTCAATAAAGGATATTGATTGATTGATTGGTTGATTGATTAGTTGATTGGTTGATTTATTGATTGATTGATTGATTGATCCTGTGATTTTCATCATGGCATTTATCTTCACTAAATTGGGCAGCTGTGGCTCAGGAGGTAGAGCGGGTCGTTCAATGATCGTAGGGTTGGCGGTTCGGTCCTTGAGCAAGACACTGAACCCCAAAATTGCTCCCAGCGAGCAGGCTTGCACCTTGTCTGACAGCTACCCGCCATTAGTGTGTGCGTGCGAATGGGTGAATGAGCTTTGGATAAAAGCGCTGTACTGTATACTGTAAGTGCACTCCATTTACCATTCAGCATAAATGCGTTGGTGCTTCACAGGACGATGCCCCTGGAAGACATGCAAAGAAAGAATGTACCGTGAGTCATAACCGAAAGAACATTTTAGGCTCAGATGATAACAGATGATACCGTATAAATACTGTATATTCTGTAATGCTTGAAAATATCAACCTCTAAAATTGCTCGAGGCTCTTTTTATATTAACAATTTAATCACAGATATTTTAATTCTACTACTTTCAAATAAACGCTTCCATTTTAGACCCAACAAAAAATTGGATGGGCGTGGGCGATTTATCTACAGATAAATCTAAACTAGACAAGCCCAACGACTCTACATGCTGACGGCATGCACCAAGGGTGGGGGGTGACAGCTTCACTCTGCACTTGTTTAAACTTTTGATTCATGTGCGATATGATTCGCTAAATATGTTTAACCCTATGTCTAATACAAAATGATGACAGACTTGATAGAACAGTGGTTCGACTGAACTGGAAGCCAAGTTGAATAATCTAGTGTACCCCAGTGCTTAGCGCTGTCTGCAGGCGGTTAGCTAGTGAATGTGATGAGGCTAAAGTCAGTTTTATCAAAAGCAGACTGGCCCCTGAAGACACTACATCTTTAGCACAGCGTTGAGGAACATTGTGTACTGATGTTTATTCAGTACCATAACATACAGCGCATTACCGTGGCTCAGTGGTAGAGTGGGGCTGTCCAATGGTTGTAGGGGCGGCGGTTCGAATCCCGCCTCCTCCTGTTCGTATGTTGAAGTGTCCTTGGGAAAGACGCTGAACCCCCATGAGGAGGCTTGCATGGCAGCTGCCGCCATTGGTGAATTGCTCCCAATGAGCAGACTAGCACCTTGCCATTGGTGTGTGAATGGGTGAATGAGAGGCCATTGTAAAGCGCTTTGGATAAAAGCTATAGCTATAGCTGCGCTATAGAAGTGCAGTCCATTTACCATAGTTAGTCTTTCCACTACTTTGGCTAAATGTTGCAGTGTGCTCTACTTTAGCCCTTTTTCTGACAATAGCTGTGTTCGGAATCGCTCCCTATTCACTATATAGTGCACTATATAGGGCATCAGCCATTTTGTTTGTAGTGTCCGAATTCTCCACGGAATGTTCGTTCCCTATATAGTCCACTATTTATTACCCACAATTCACCTTGATTTCCAGGGAACAGTGCATGTACCCTACATTTTCTCCGTTCCCTAGGTAGTTCACTACATGGTGAACCCTATATAGGGAATAGGGAGTGAGGGAACGAGGGAGCGATTCCGAACACAGCTATTGTTTTGGTCGGAAAACCCTCTGAGAGTTCAAACATCTTGTTTGAGAATCTTGCAAAGTCATCTTTTTGACCCCATTAGATCGACACCTTTCTGGTAAACGTTTCTGGTGAACATATTCTCATTGAATACATGGTGTCTCTCTTGCACTAACAGAACCAGTCCTAGAACAACATGTGGGTTTCATTTGACTTTCCCTGCTGGTGGAAATGTGTTACTCTCCTCGTTGTAATTCACTTTTATTGCAGTCAGCATTTAACATATGTGAAGTCCCCATGAACTAGCTCATGGATCAGGCACTCGGAGTTCTGGGTAATCTATACATGAAAGAGTATACAGTGATGGATTTATGACAAAGTCCAGGAGTATACTTGTATTATATACGTCAAAGTATTATGGCTGTTGCATGTGATGCCAAGCTATGAATCATGACATGACATCCTCAGACAGACGCGATCACACATGTGATTACAGCTGGTGAAAGGTGGATCTTGTACAGGAGGCAACCGTGGAATCGCGTAAATCAACACGTTTTCTTTTTTTCATATTATGAAAAAAGGTTTATATAAGTTTAAATGTTGAAGACCCCCCCTCCTCAATATAACAAACAACAGTTTTTCGGTTCGCTAAATACATATAATTTGTCAGCCAGCTAAGCTTGTTTTAGTGGGTTGAGGAGGACTGTAGAACTTTGAGGGGGATTTTCTCTGGTAGTTGATTTGTGTACCAACATTCAAATAAGCATGTCTTCTTCAACTATTTTCAGATTTAAATTGATGACACATCATTTGAAAGCTTATAATCTGCACTTTCATAATCAGTAAAAAAAATAAAAAAAAATAAAAAAAATAATAATAAATAAAATAAATAAAAAGACGAAAATGAACTTGCCCTACTTGGCAACCGAACCGCCAGCTGCGACCGCTGATCATGACATGCTCAGAGATGGGGAGTGCTCATCCAAATCACACTCAGATGTTTATTCACACTTCATCCAAATAAAGCTTGGTTTCATTGAATCGGCAGCTGATTGACTCACGGTCTAAATTAGACCATCTGGTTGTGCTAATATGAAGAGGCGTGTATATATGTAGGGTTCCAGAGCCGAGAGAATCGATTGGAACGATGCCGCTTGTGGGGATGATTGACTGCAACTATCTGTACTTGATGTAAAGACACTGTAGCTAAACTAAGTTTGCGGTATCACAGGTATATCACTCAGTTACTGTACTGTACCTGTAGGCTAGTACTGTAAGTCACTGTAGAAATGCTGTCTTGCTGTGCCGCAGTGGTTAATGTAATCATTTGACTGTAGCTGTCTGCCTGTCTGTCTGTCTTTCTGCCTGTCTGTCTGTCTGTCTGCCTGTCTGTCTGTCTGCCTGTCTGTCTGTCTGTCTGTCTGTCTGTCTGTCTGTCTGTCTGTCTGTCTGTCTGTCTGTCTGTCAGGAGAACGCTCCAACGCCTAAACCAGATGAATAACTAGTCATGCCTGCTACACACCAACAGATTGTTAGGCATAGAACACTAAAAAATCTAAATTTGCAAGTGTAACCTGCCTCGAAGTCCTAATCTACCAACATGCTTTGCACACTTTAACAACAACAAATTATTAGGATCACGCCAACATTTGGGGAAATGAGCTTTTGCCATCTTGCCAGAGTCAGACAAGAACATCCCCTTCTCTTCTCTGTGCGTGCTGTAGTCAGTATTGAGACCCACATCTTTGCACATAAATAATGGCTGTGTGTGTGTGTGTGTATTTGTGTGTGTGTGTATCCGTCATGGATGCACCCCCCTCCCCCCCTGAAATACCCCCATCCAGGGGATACAGGTATACTTCCAGGGGGGTGGGGGTGGATGGGGGTATTCCAGGGGGGTGGGTCTTCTTTTGATATCCCCGTTGTTTGAGCCGGTCTCTCAGTCTCTACGGAACACAAAAACATGAAGGTGATCATCGCTAATGTTGTGTTTGTTCTGTACAGTATATAATATGGTCGACTCTACTGTATGAGTTTGACCAATGATGCATAGCTCCATATTAAAGTATCCATTTAGGCCCATATTGAATGTTGGCTGAACTTTGTTACTGAATGCTGAATAGACAGTCTTTCGTGTGTGTTTGGTTATACTTTGACTGACTCTTCCTGCAAACACTGTCGAGGGACGCTGTAATCTTGCAATCGGCCCACTTGTGTGTCCAATCAGGTGGTGATGAAATGTCATTCCGTAAATGTTATAAATACATGATGTAATGCGCAGAGAGCTCAGTTGTTCCTGCAGCCAACTCCGCGTTCGTTCGGCTTGATTGTTTTGACAATAAAACACCGAGTCTCGAACAGCGACCTCTTAGTCCGTCTATTTCACAGCCCGAAAGTCTACAACTGTTCCAAAACCTACAGCGCAATCTACAGTTTCACTTATATTGGACGAGAAGTGCGCATATATAATAATTACCTCAGAAAGCTCAAGGCCGTGGCAGTTTGGGGGAGATGTACCGCTCAGCTGGTGGAGGGATAAAGGACCATCTGTTTGACATTCTTGTCGAAAAATAATCACACTTCCAAATAAACAATTTATTTCGGCTTTTTACAGTTACTGTCACATAAATCCACGTTAGAATTGGACAGACGGGACGAACATGTGTCTTTTGACTGATTAAAAACAAGAGGAAAACATTATTGACAGGCATTTGGCAGGAACTGCACAGTGACACTCGCGAATAATTGTGGGATTTGGAGTCTTCTTGATTTAGCTCGGTTAATCCATGTACAGCAGCCAAGCAACACAAACACAGATTGGTTTATTGTCCAATGAAAGGACTTTCTAACTCCCCAAATAAATAGATTCACAAATAAACGAGACACATAAATTCTCAGTAAATACATAAATATACAGTCAGAATGCGTACTGCACATAACATGTCAACTTCAAGTAAACAACGCACAGAAATAATGAATAAAACGCAAACTCACTTCAACGTCACGACACTTAGTAATGCTCCTGTCATGAAAAGTGTGAGTGACTCTTCAAACACCACAGATATTTACAATAGTGTCTGGATATTGTGCTCATATTCTGCCGTGTAGCTTTCACAAAACGTAACAGTGTAGTATGTAGTTCAGTGTTCAGTAGTGTTCAGTAGTGTTCAGTAGTGTTCAGTGTAGTACGTCGGCTCCTACAGTCAACCACAGACTGTTTAACCAGAGCTCGCTCTCCCACTCGCAGTGTAGCACAACGTTCAACCGTTGTCTGTTAACCCCCAACCGTCTAAAATTTAGCGGATTTATCTCCCCGAACACTCCCGAGCGTCACAGGGTAGTGGTCCGAGAGGTGCAGGTCCCATTGCGGAACGCCACGTCGGACGCCAGGCACCCCTTGGGGAACCCGGGCGGCCTGCCTGCGCCGGCGGCCTGCCTCTTCTGCGCCGCGGCGCAGTAGTCGACCTGCTCGCCGTCCGCGCCGGACTCCAGCCAGCGGAAGCAGACGATCCGCTGGAACGAGCGCCGGAAGTTGTCGGACACGAAGCCGTAGAGGATGGGGTTGGCGCCGCTGTTGGCGTAGCTGAGGATGACGAACAGCTGCGTGACCATGGGGTCCGGCGGCCGGTGGAACACGCTGACCAGCTGCACCACGTAGAACGGCATCCAGCACACGAGGAACACCGCCACCACCAGCAGCACCATGCGCGTGATCTTCTTCTCCGAACGCCGCCGCTGCAGCCATCCCGCCTTCAGCCCCACCGCCCGCATGCGCGCCACCATCAGGCAGTAGCAGAAGCATATGGCGCCCACGGGGAGCAGGAAGCCCAGCAGGAAGGTGTAGACCACGAAGGCCTCCGACCACGCCGCCTGCGGCCACAGGAAGTTGCAGTCCACGCCGCCGTCCTGCGCCGGCACCGTGTCGGCGAAGATGATGATGGGCAGGATGACCAGGAGCGAGAGCCCCCACACGCAGACGTTGACCACCTTGGCCACGGTGGGCCGGCGGTAACGGGCCGCCTTGATGGGGTGCACCACGGCCACGTAGCGGTCCACGCTCAGCACGGTCAGGCAGAAGATGGAGGTGAACATGTTGATGCCGTCCACGCTCAGGACCAGCCGGCACATCAGCGAGCCGAACGGCCAGTGGCGCACGGCGGCCGACGTGGCCAAGAACGGGACGCTCAGCATAAAGAGCTCGTCGGCGATGGCCAGGTTGAGGATGTAGATGTTGGTCGCCGTCTTCATCTTGGCGTACTTGAGGATGACGTAGATGACCATGGCGTTGCCCGTGAGGCCCACGCAGCACACCAGGGCGTAGATGGACGGGATGATGATCTTGCTGGCGTCCGGCTCCGGTTCGTAGTCTTCGTAGTCCATGCTGGAGTTGTAGGGGAATCCCGTGGGGAAGGCGGGGTAGTCGTGGGTACCGTTGAACTCCATGATGTGAGACCGGTTTATAATGAGGTTCACCCCCGCCGGTATTCAGCTAACTGTCTGGTACAGCTTGACAATCTGTCATGAGCTCGCGCTGCTACGGTTCAAACGGTCTCTGTTATGCCTTCGTAAGTAGGTCAAACCGAACCGAGAGAATAAGTAGAAATGCTCTTTTTCTGTGATAGGCGGGGCCGTGTTTCCGTGTGAGGGGAACTAGTATAAAGTAGTGTTATTCTCCCGGCTGACAGTCCATATGTGACATGGACAGGGTTAATCTAAACTAAATCAGAGCGCTTGACATCTCACGTTTCTCCGTTCTAAACGCTCTCCTCGCAACGTCCGGAGCACTGAAGCAATTTGCCGTCCTGAGGCACCAACACCCTCATCTGTGGGATTCCTGGCAGCCAATTGCGTAGCATTCCTCGTTCATTCACAAATAAACGCATGTCTTATTGGCCCATCTTTTGAAAGGTGGTTCTGCGCGAGGGGGTTTTTGATTTAAACCAGAGCAAAGTCTCGGAGTATCGCTCAGACGCACGGAATCAGCGAAAACAGGACATTCCTTCAGATGATTGGGATGGCATGTGGATTCCTCTGTTTAACTTGTTGAATAGTACCAGGCTAAACGCGTTAGGGTCCGTCCTGACATGAATTCCTCTCCCTCCTCCATTCCATGTGGCTGGGTGGTCATTCAGCCAAACAAACCCGGGAAACACTTCTCCCAAGATGCATTACA
>NC_140270.1:738652-741152 GCF_949987555.1 Borostomias antarcticus
AAAAAATGAGAGAGAAAGACTGAATGTGTGACTGTGTGTGTGTGTGTGTGTGCACGTGTGTACGTGTGTGTGTGACTGTGTTGGGTCTATGCGTGTGTATTGTGTGTGTTGCGTGTGTGTGTGGCTGTGAGTTTGGTCTGTGCGTGTGTATTGTGTGTGTTGCGTGTGTGTGGCTGGGTGTTTGGTCTATGCGTGTGTGTTGCGTGTATGTGTGGTTGGGTGTTTGGTCTGTGTGTGTGTATCGTGTGTGTGTGTGTGTGGTTGGGTGTTTGGTCTGTGCGTGTGTATCGTGTGTGTGTGTGTGGCTGGGTGTTTGGTCTGTGCGTGTGTATCATGTGTGTGTGTGTGGCTGGGTGTTTGGTCTGTGCGTGTGTATCGTGTGTGTTGTGTGTGTGTGTGTGTGTGTGTGTGGCTGGGTGTTTGGTCTATGCGTGTGTATTGTGTGTGTTGTGTGTATGTGTGGCTGGGTGTTTGGGCTGTGCGTGTGTATCGTGCGTGTTGCGTGTGTGTGGGTGTTTGGTCTGTGCGTGTGTATCGTGTGTATCGTGTGTATTGTGTGTGTGTGTGGCTGGGTGTTTGGTCTGTGCGTGTGTATCGTGTGTGTGTGTGTGTGTGTGCGTGTGTGTGTGTGGCTCTGAGTTTGTTGGCTACAAGGACCTTGACATGATCCTTCAACCCAAAGCTCCATTTAGAACATGTCGTCTGTCATTGATAAAAACTCCATCTTTGAAATCGAGTGACAGTGTGACCGGACGGGCGGGGACAGCCGGTCGTGACACACTCTGAAGCTGACCCCCGTGTGATGTGCTGAATTAATGGGATTATTTGAGGTGAGGCCCCCGTTATCACAGAGCAACGTGTGTCCAGAAGGTCAGGGTGTCTTTGAACTGGCCTCAGACGTTTCCGTTATGAGCTTCTACAGTTAGAGAGCCACAAAAAAAAAACAACGTCCCAAATTAACCTTCTGAAGAAGATGCACTTCAATAGTGAATATGACTCATTAAAGAATATATCTCATTACCATAATATGCCATATTCATTTCAATTAAGATTTCATTTCGTATGGTTAATTTGCACAATTTAATTAATGTGTTAATGTGTTAAATACTATATTTTACATTTTGTAACCTTCATTCTAAAGATGTCCAATGATCCAGAGAAGTCTGTCTGAGACTGTCTGCTTGAATTGCCGCCCACGATCCAAGACTCATAAAGCCGTCCTTGATCTCGCCTCTCGCTGTCAACAGCCTCCACACTTTTCTTCAACTACTGGTGTGGAAATAGATAACTCGATTCAAAAATCATTTGATCTATAAAGCACTTTTCGTTGGCGAGACAATCTCAAAGTGCTGAGATAATGAAGATGAATGGTACAGAAAGCCACATTATTACTGACAACACAATTACGTTATAATTAGACCTTAACCCCGGTCCCCTGTGAAAACTCCGAGCCGTCTTCCTCTACAGATCCAATCCCGTCGTGTTTATTCAGTTTTACATTGTTGCCCGTTTTAATGATGGTTCTTTTATCTGGGGTCTAGTAACAAAACCCCTGTATGATTATATCACCATTATACAGCATGCTGCATGTTTGCCACTCTCCTTTGAGACTGTGTGTGTGTGTGTGTGTGTGTGTGTGTGCCTGCTAAAGAATACATTATGCTCGTGCTGTGAATGCGAACCTATTCTCATATCAGTCAATACCTCTTAGTTATCATCCAATGAATTAATCAAGGCCTTTTTTACAGTTCACTTAACTTCAAGCATAAATTACTTGAGAAGGTCAAGTATCAATCTGTCATTATGGCTGAAAGTAAATTAATCTGTACATGGATTTACAGTTAAAGAATAATCCACAGAGTAATTCAAACCTTCTCCTCTCTCTCTCTCTCTCTCTCTCTCTCTCTCCTCTCTCTCTCTCTCTCTCTCTCTCTCTCTCTCTCTCCCTCCCGGTAAGAACAACAATAAGACTAATAAAAAAGTGAGTGAGTAGAACCACAACTAGAACCACAACAAACCATGAACAAGACCACACACCCACACACACAAACACACACACACACACACACACACACACACACACACACACACACACACACACACACACACACACACACACACACACACACACACACAATGACAATACCCTCAGACAATACGAGAGAGGGAGAGAGAGAGAGAGAGAGAGAGAGGGAGAGAGAGAGAGAGAGCATGGGCTGGTGATGGGTGAGTGTGTGTGAGTGTGTGTGTGTGTGTGTGTGTGTGTGTCTGCGTGTGTGTGTGTGTGTGTGTGAGAGTGTGTGTGAGTGTGTGAGTGTGTGTGTCCTCGCAGTGCTGTAGATTGAGCTGTCAGAGTGATCCAGGACCGGCTAAGAGATGTAGGTCAGACTGGGAGAGAGGAGCCCACGCCATCCCCTCTCTAGCACACACACACACACACAAACACACACACACACACACACACACACACACACACACACACACACACACACACACACTC
>NC_140270.1:751803-754303 GCF_949987555.1 Borostomias antarcticus
AAATTTGCCGACACTCCTGCTTTGTAGAGGGTATTAACAGAGCAGTGAGGTCTCAATGTCAGCAGCACCACCATGAAGGTTTGTTTGTGCAGTAACACGGATGTCCACATGGGGGCGGTAGTGTTTAAGCGTTCCAATAGTTGGAGTCCATTTTCACATAGTCGGCATCTAGACTTCTGCTGCCTATCCCCATGCCTCTGAACGCGTCCCGTCCATCCTCGACGTAATAACGGATCTCACGGTGACTCGGACGGGGGAAAGATGGGGGAATCCGGCCGTTGCTTTCACCCATCTGACCGTGTTGAATCAGTGAGCGTTGTCTGTTTTCACCTGCCCTCGGATCCACTTCCTTCCGAGTACAGTCCCCTCCCCCTCTCTGAGTCCATCTGGGGGCGGTCTTTGTACATCCGGACGTTACTTTCTACCCCACCTCCGCAGTCCTGACCGACAGCCGGGTCAGGCTAAACTAGCTTCAACATGAGACTATGTTGGTCTGTGTGTGTGTGTGTGTGTGTGTGTGTGGGTGATCCGGTCCGCGTACCTGTGTGTGCGTGTGTGTGTGTGCGTCACTGCGCCGGCGTGCAGCGGTGGCTCTTATAGGTGCCCAGGTGACGGAAGCTGCGTCCGCACTGCTGGCAGCAGTAGGGCGTGGCCCCGCTGTGGATCCTCTGGTGGGTGTACAGGTTGCCCAGCTCCTTGAAGCGTCGCCCGCATTGCGGACACTCGTAGGGGCTCTCGCCCGTGTGCACGCGCTGGTGCCTCTTCAGCCCGGAGAGCACCGGGAAGCCCTTGCCGCACTGCGGGCAGGGGAACGGGCTCTGGGCGCCGCTGTGACCCAGGCGGTGGCTTTTGAGCCGGGCGGCGTGCCGGAAGCGCTCGCCGCACTCGGGGCAGATGAAGGGCTTCTCGCCGGTGTGGATGCGCTGGTGCTGCCGCAGGTTGCCCAGGTAGTTGAAATGGCGTCCGCAGTCGCCGCACTCGTAGCCGCCTTCTACTTTCTTCTCCCGGGGCGGGGCGCCGCCGGCGTCGCGGGCGGGCCCCAGGCCGCCGCCGCCCCCTTCGTGCCCGGCGCCGCCCCCCCTCCGGGAGTCGCTGCTGCCCTCCCCCAGGCCGGGGGCGGAGCCCGAGGCGGACTGCAGGGGGTGGGGGCCGGTGCCGTCCGTGTGTATCAGTTTGAGGTGCTCCTCCAGGAACAAGGAGTCGGGGCAGAAGGTTCCACACAGCGGACACAGGTAGGTGTGGGCCGCGAACTGCTGACCTGCGGACGAGAGAACGTAGAAGGGAAAGGGTCCAGTAGAGTCAAACACATTGTAAAAAAAATAAAATAAATAGAGACAAGAAGCGACCATAAGCAGACAGAAATCATCCCCCCCCCGCCCCAAAGAGCACACACATTTATATATAAAAACATTGCACACATTAATAATTTGCACACATACTACACGCATCGCACACCATTTTGTATTTTGCACTGCCCTGTCTAGTCCTTGCACCCTGTCTAATAATAAATGGTAAATGGACTGCACTTATATGGCGCTTTTCCACCTTAGCGGCACTCAAAGCGCTTTACAATGGCCTCTCATTCACCCATTCACACACACACTCACACACCAATGGCGCTATCTGCCATGTAAGGTGCTAACCTGCTCAGTGGGAGCAATTTGGGGTTAGGTGTCTTGCTCAAGGACACTTCGACATGTGGACAGTCGGGGCTGGGATTCGAACCGCTGACCCTTCGATCACTGAACGACCCGCTCTACCAACTGAGCTACAGCCGTCCCTTATGCTGTCCATCCATCAGTGTTATACACCAACTAACCAGAGCAAATTCCTAGTATGTGTAAAAACCCTAGCTGGTAATAGTTCTGGTTCTGGATGTTGTGGTACTGACCCCTCCTGACCCCTCCCACCCACCTGGCTCTATCCGGTCCACGTGATCGCCCAGCGGACTGCGACCCCCGACCCCCGGGGAGTCCTGGGGGTGTAGGGGGAACTCGGGGGTCTGGACGTGGGACGCGGGGCCCTGGGAGTGGTCCTGGTCCAGACCGTCCGCCTCGCCCTTGAGGGAGTCATCCGTCTCCTCGTCCGCCTCCTCCTCGTCCTCGTCGTCCGCCGTGGTGGCGCTCTCGCACTTGGGCTCCCTCATACCTGCGGGAAAAAGGGTGAAAAGGTGAGTCGCACACACACACACACACACACACTCACACACACTCTCACACTCTCACACACTCTCACACACACACACACACCCCCACACACACCCCCTAACTCCTAACCTTTGAGATCCGACGGGTAGTCCACCCCGGCCATCCACTCGTAGTCGTAGATCCGCTTGCTCCCGGAGGGCAGCATCCCGAATATATCATCGGTGGCCGAGTCCGACTCGCCGTCCCCCGGCGCCCCCGCCACCGGGATGCCGCCGTCCGGCCACAGGTTCAGGGTCCCCTCCGGGTCGTGGCGGGGGTCGCTGGGGTCACTCGGGTCACTATCCACCTCGGCT
>NC_140270.1:764303-769303 GCF_949987555.1 Borostomias antarcticus
TGGACGTTTTAAACCTGTCATGAAACAGGTCTATTCATGTCGTGGAGGAGTTTGCAGAATGCGTCTGCTTTTAGTTTTCCTTTTGACATCGTCTGCTATTTAGAGAACACAATATTATTATTATTATTATTATTATTATTATTATTTTTATTTTATTTTATTTTATTTTATTTTATTTTATTTTATTTTATTTTATTTTATTTTATTTTATTTTATTTTATTTTATTTTATTTTATTTTATTTTATTTTATTTTATTTTATTTTATTATCCATCATTGCACCTTTATTATTAATAATAATAATAATAAAGGTGCAATGATGGAAAGCTGTAACCGTCAAGCTTGGCAAAACTGGCCCTCTGAGGCCTTCCTATTAAGGATGTTAAACACCATTTTAATATTTCATTGCCAACGAATGCTAGCTCTGGAATCACTCATGGAAAAGACTAGAAGTAGCACACTGTACCCTACGAGCAACTGAAGAACTGAAGAACAGCACATGCACAAATACCCAAGATTCTTATACATTCATACAGAGCACTAGACCTGTTTAGTCCCATCCCCATGATGGGTGAATCTGGTTCAGAGTGTGCAGTTCTCATCAGGCCCAGAAGTCAGCTGGCAGAGAGCCAGTCTCACCCAGGGGGCAGTCACAATCTGGGCCATGGCAACAGATTGTTTGGCCGAGCAGTCTGGCGCACACACACACACACACACACACACACACACACACACACACACACACACACCATGTCCCCCTTGTAGAGCGATACCTGTGCAACAACCGTCTGTCTACCCATTAAAACCAGCCCACCTGCGCGGTCGGAAGCAGCCCTGTTGGAGCGTGGGGCGCCACAGCGTTTACCGCCATGAACAGACCTGTCAGCCGGGTGACAGGTTGAGGGTGGCAGGGAGGGGGGGGGGACGGTTTGTCACCATCTCTGTTCCCGCTGAGGACATCTGCCGCTCGTTTCCGGCTTGGTTAAATGTCACCGTGTCACAAAATCCGGACCGATGATGGTAGCGCATTGTGTTGCCTCTGGGTATGAAATAAAGCTTTGATTGATTGATTGATTGATTGATTGATTGATTGATTGATTGATTGATTGATTGATTGATTGATTGATGGTGATGCACGCATGTGTGTGTGTGTGTGTGTGTGTGAGAGAGAAAGAGAGGGATTATCCTGATGATGGACTTGTAGTTTGGTTTATTGGGCCGATTGCATTGGAGGTTGTTTTTGCCGAGGTTGCCACGGCGCCCGGTTTGGACCCGTTTGGCGCCGAGGACGTGACTGATGACGGTGACGATGATGACAGAGAGGAGCAGGAGAGGCAGCCGAGGGCCGAGCGACATCAGGACGCAGCAGAGGAGAGAGGGGGGAGACAGGAGCGGGAGGCAGAGAGGGAGGAGGAGAGTGATTGATGAGAATGGATGGGCGAGAGAGAGAGAGAGCAGAGAGAGAGCTTCTGTGTGTGTGTGTGTGTGTGTGTGTGTGTGCGGGCCAGTGCTGTCCAGTTCGGGCCGAGCCACGCGCTGTAGCCCCGCCCCCTGTGTCTTGACAGTGCGATTCATCTCCACAGCTCATGAAAATGATGTCACTGAAATCTCAGTCTCTCATTCAGTCTTTTGCTGGTAACCATATCCAGCCTCCCCCCCGCACTTACACCACCCTGCCACCGGGGGCAGCGCACAACCAGCACTCCATGGTCTCTGATAGAAATAGGATTCCTAGAACTGATATTCCCATTATTGTTTACCCATGGCTGTACAAGTCAAATTGAAAACAGTCTTAAAAGCAAGGCTTTGTCAACTCTGTTACTGTCTATGTCTATGAGAACTAGGGATGATTGCAAAATTCTGGGCCGATGACGATGTTTAAAATAACAATCTGGCCGATGCCGATGGCCGATATTTATTTTATTTTATTTTTATTCCACCTTTTGTGCCAGGGAAACAAAGAAATTAGGTGTTTGGTTCCAAAACGCCGATTTTGATTTAACTTTCATTTGAAAGCAAACTACACGTGCGTTTGCGGCGTTACGTCACAGATCTTCTCCGAATCTGCAGCTGGGTACCCAGATTGTGGACATGGGCTGTGTGTGTGAGTGTGTGTGTGTGTGTGTGTGTGTGTGTGTGTGGAGATGTTTAGCCAAGTCATGCTTCCCTCTGCAGTTATGTCGCAACAATTACGGCTTTTTTTGCTGCAAAACGTTTTGCAGCAAAAAAAGCCGTAAGTGTTGCGACATAACATCGGCCACTACCATCGGTGAATGTCATTTCATTTGCCGATGGGCCGATGGCAGTCAACAAGGTCAACATAGGCCGATGCCAATGTTCGGCCGATGCATCGGTGCCTCCCTAATGAGAACCAAATGAAACAACCACCTGCTGTGCACATGCTGTGTTTGATTTGATACCATCCATTATTTACCAAGCCGTAAACACAATTACCCACAGAGCCATTTGATAGAGAACATTAGCTTGGATACCCAGGGGCATGACGCCATTATGGGTTCAGTAACACGTCGTTAAGATTCAAGACTAGATTTTTTGAATGACTGTATTTCATTGTGTTTAGATTGCAGGTGGATGGGGATTGCGGACGTGGGCTGTGTGTGTGTGTGTGTGTGTGTGTGTGTGTGTGTGTGTAAACACCTCCTCTCCCTCCCGGGAGATGTTTAGCCAAGTCATGCTTCCCTCTGCAGTTATTTCCTTCAGTGATACCATCCAGGAAACAAGTCTAAGGCTAGAGAGAGAGAGAGAGAGGGAGAGAGAGGGAGAGAGAGGGAGAGAGAGGTAGAGAGAGAGAGAGGGAGAGAGAGAGAGGGAGAGAGAGGGAGAGAGAGAGAGAGAGAGAGAGAGAGAGAGAGGGAGAGAGAGAGAGAGAGAAATAGAGAGAGAGAGAGAGAGAGAGAGAGAGAGGGCTGTGTGTGTGTGTGTGTGTGTGTGTGTGTGTGTGTGTGTGTGTGTGTGTGTGTGTGTGTGTAGTACAAGAGGGACTGTGTGTCTACCAGTTTGTTCAGTGGACCACAACAAACTTGTGGAACGTATTACGGTTTCGACGTTTCTGCTTTGTTTTCTCGACCAGTGTATATTTCATCAGTGTGTGTGGTCATCGTTTCGGACTTTTTCCACTCACGTTATCTTATCAGTTCCAGTCAAAAGCGTTTCCAGGGCTATAATAAAGTATATGTGTGTGCGGGAGAACGCGTTGTGGTTTCCTACATAGTTTGGAGAGAGGGAGCCGTGAGTTCACGCGTAGGTCGGAGTGCTTTGACGCTCAGGGCTGCGTTCTCTCGCGATACTGCGGAGTGAAGAACCGCACTCTCCTCTGTCTCTGACGCTCAGGGCTCCGTTCTCTCGCGATACTGCGGAGTGAAGAACCGCACTCTCCTCCGTCTCTGACGCGACGTGACTAAGCGTTTCAGAGGTTTGCGTAGCGTAGCGGTGCTCGTACGCTACTGAGGACGCCGTGACGTGCGCTCGTTGCGTCATACTGAATTAGGGCAGCGTACATAGAAGGACTGTTGCTTTCTATGTGGGAACGGACAGTTGCTTTCCCACTGAGCAAAGACACGTCTAAAAGACGTCTTTTAGACGTCTTTTTTTGTCTTTTTCGGACGTCCAAAGACATCCAATTAGGAGCCAGAATGAATGTTTTTTCAGATATTGAACCCGTTTTGCATGTCCACAGACGTCTTAGAGGGGTCCAAGCCAGACGTGTGAATATTGAGGGGTCCATCAGACGTACAAATGTGGTTCTGGACCGACGGACGTTATTAAGACATGATCTGAACGTCTCCCTGACGTTGCGTGTTTGCTGGGTTAGATCAGGCCGCGTGTAAAAGCACTTTATTATTGATCGCCGCCTTAGAAGGAGAGATGGAGTTTGTTTGGCAAGTGTCAATATCTCTTTTCTTAATCACTCTCTCTTCCCCTCTCTCTCTCTCTTTCTCTCTCAGTCGTTCTATCTCTCTATTCATTGAGTTTATACAGTAGATCTCATTACATCAGTGTCTTCCACACGCGTTCAGGCGCTGACAGGACGACCGTGAGGTGTGAAATTGCAGCGAGGACCCTGAAATCGACCAGAGAGAAGGATGAGAGACAGAGAGAAACAGAGAGAGAGAGAACGTTCAGTGAGAAAGAGAGAGAGAGTGAGAGAGCAGGGGAGGGAGAGAAGGAGAGAGAGACAGTGAGAAAGAGAGAGAGAGAGAGTGAGAGAGCAGGGGAGGAAGAGAAGGAGAGAGAGACAGTGAGAGAGAGAGAGAGAGTGAGAGAGCAGGAGAGGGAGAGAAGGAGAGAGAGACAGTGAGAAAGAGAGAGAGAGAGAACATTCAGTGAGAAAGAGTGAGAGAGCAGGGGAGGGAGAGAAGGAGAGAGAGACAGTGAGAAAGAGAGAGAGAGAGAGAGAGAACGTTCAGTGAGAAAAAGAGTGAGAGAGCAGGGGAGGGAGAGAAGGAGAGAGAGACAATGAGAAAGAGAGAGACAGAGAGAGAGAAAGAGAGAGAGAGTGAGAGAGCAGGGGAGGGAGAGAAGGAGAGAGAGACGGTGAGAAAGAGAGAGAGAAGGAGAGAAATCAAACAGCCAGGCCCAGATGATGCATAATAGTGAACGAAAAGAATCAAGCCGTTGTACGTTGTGTGTCCGGAACAGTCCGGCACCCCCTCCTCTGGTCAGACCCCAGGACAGACCACCCCACACGCAGGACGACACCATGACCCTGTCCATGACCCTGCCGATGACCCCGAGAGGTGAAGGTGAGGTCTTGAGTGGGTTCTGACATGTTGTTAGATGTCTCCTACTCAGCTCTCCCACTCACACACTCACTCTCGACCTGGATGGGGGTGGAGGGCTGGGGGGGTGGCGGGGGGGTGGGGGGGGGGTGGTACAGTAGCTAATAGCATCTTTGTATATTGCTCTGGCATCAAAGGGACTGTTTAGTCCACCCTCCCTCCGGGGCGCTGTGTTCCAATCATGACTGGCATTGCTAGCATT
>NC_140270.1:779303-781803 GCF_949987555.1 Borostomias antarcticus
AAATAAAAATGGGATGAAATACGACACACACACACACACACACAATAGACACATCTATATACAGACACAGCCAAAACTCAGACAGGAATCGAGGGGGCAGGGGGGGGTGATTTTCCCTTTTAAACCCCTCACCAGATTACACTCATCTCCATGTAATCCCCTTAGCGGGAATCTGAACATGTGTACATATGAGAGATGGCCTCTCCCTGTCCCCACCCTGTCCCCACCCTGCCCCAGTGGCCATGTGACGGGGGGGGGTCATTCCTGTGGGTTTGTGGTCATATTACAGTATTCTGCTGTGGAGGAGGAAGAATATTCACATTAAAGTGTCACATTTCCTAATGGTCTTAAGTCATTTTGTAATTTCTGTAATATCCTGCCTGTCGACGAGATTGCATTTCCCATTATCGAGAGAGGAATGGATATTATGCAGAACCACACACCAGATTTAGTTTGCCAAATGAACCAAGACTGATTGAACGTAATTCAATTATCTCATCCTACATTTTAGGATGATAAAACAAATACCAATTTGAAAATGAGCCCTAATCAACTCATTTGTTATCTAGAATGCTGATATCATCCAGACTTACAGTTTGCATGCTGAAAGAAGTAAGACATCTAGTGGCAATTCACCGGTCCGGTGACGATTAAGCCCCACCCATGCCGGTCTGGGTAAGTCCATCCCGGAAGGGGAAGGACCGGCGGCCGGGATAAAGTCTGGAGACGTTCGCCTCCCACTCCGCACGCCAGGTGTGGTCCGCCCATCCTGCCTCGCTGATGTTAAGATCTCTGCATTGCTGCAGGAGATCCCGTGCGGCATAAAAGGGTGTCTGGACTTGAGACGCCGGGGAGGCTCTGCTGTTGCAGTGAGCCTGTCGTGGAGCAGGTGGTCAGGCTCCACGGCCCGGCAGGCGAGACGTGCTGTGGTTCCTGTGCGGCGGAGGCCAGCGGGCTGGATGCCTGCGAGGATGTGAAGGTTGTCCACAGGAGTGAGACGCAGGCGGGGGGGGGGGCGTCTTCAGCCCTCCTTAGGATCCCATAACATCTCTGGTGGTGTGTATTTGAGAGAGGGAGGGCGAAATAGAGGGGGAGAGGGCAAGCCAAATGTAAAATCCATAGAATTTTAGAAACAACAACAACAACAACAACAGCAACAACAACAACAACAACAACAACAAAATAACACCCAGATGGTGTGCAGTTTTCTCTATCTCTACTGTCCTCTAGTGCTGGTGTGTAACGGTATTGGCTACATCTCTATTCTATCTCTATGCTATCTCTATGCTATCTCTATGCTATCTCTATGCTATCTCTAACAGACACAAAGACACACACATCACCTATAGGAGTGGCTGTAACGCTTAAATATCCAGCCCATTATTTCAGCCTGGCAGGCAGCCAGACAGATTGATCTCAGCCAGTCACGTAAACATTAGGCGTGTATATGTTGTTGGTCGTATACAGTATATTGTTGCTTGTTGTTATGTTGCTGTTTTTCTGCTTGTAATGCTGCGTAACCAGGGCACCATCGAACCCTCAGCTAAATCACTGTAATATAGCGCCAGCTAAACGACTGTAATGTAATGTTATGTAATGTAATGAAAATGAGGCCCTTGGTCTCAATGGATTCCTCTGGATAAATACATAGAAAATGAGGCGGCATGGCCTCCATCTCCAGCCCAGATCAAAGGCTGTGTGAGGCCAGAGGCTGGTGTGGATCTGGGGTCCTTATATGAAGACATGGCTGGGTTAGTCCTAATAGGAGGCAGACCCAAGCCAGACGGTTTTTTCTGTGGCCGTTGATGATTAAGTCTCCTTGTCTGCTCGGTTCCCTTGTGGCGTTCCCCAGGGTACAATCCTCGGTCCTATCGTGTTCTCCCTGTATATGCTTCCCCTTGGTGTCTTAATTGAAGCCTACAGACAAATAACTATGTGTGCCATGTACATTTACAGTTGTGTTACTGTTTTGTAATTTCAGTTATCCACCAGAAGAGGGTTATATGCATAGCACGACATACAGTAGAAGACATTGTGTACTTGCAATTGATGTATATCATTCACACAAAACATTATTAGGATGGTCTGTACAACTGTTACTGATCAAACTCTCCCCAAAAATTCCAAACCACATAAAAAGCTAATCAACCTTATTTGTCTACAGTATAGGCCTCAATTAGTCTTTTTAAGTGTATCTCTTATCATTATTATGCAGACGATACACAGCTGTACTACTCATTCAAACTGAATGACCTTAGTAAGCTCTCTATCTTGCAAGACTGCTTAACAGTCACCAATACTGGATCTCATAACTTCCTCCATCTTAACCCTGATAAACAAACATTCTTATTATACAGGGAGGCCTTGAGAGCATTTCTGATCAGATAACGCAGTGAATTGTTCCTTTAGCGGTAAGTGTTAAGCGAGCCTAAAAAAAAACCTAGGAGTGCGTGTGTGTGCGCGCGGATACACACACACAAAATACACGCACACACACACA
>NC_140270.1:794521-807021 GCF_949987555.1 Borostomias antarcticus
CAGTCGTCCCGGGTGGTTTTGGAAAGTTCAAAATGATTTTTCTCTCCGGTGGATAGAGACCGTCTGTGTAACGAATCCCTGGCTCTCTGTCTCTTTTTGAAAGTCTTTGTTAAGAGTTGATATGCTACACTATAAGTACACTTTAAGTATGCTAGGCTAAGCGCATAGGCCTACTTGAGCCCTAACCCATCACTACTATCCTTTAGAACCGGGTCAGTCCTCCTGACTTCCCCTCCTCCTCCTCCCCCCCTCCCTCCTCCTCCTCCTCCCTCCCCCCTCCTCCTCCTCCTCCTCCCCCTCCTCCTCCTCCTCCTCCACTCTCCTCCTTCTCCTCCTCCTCCTCCTCCTCCTCCTCCTCCTCCTCCTCCTCCCCCCTCCTCCTTCCCCTCCTCCTCCCCCTCCTCCTCCTCCTCCTCCTCCTCTCCGTCTGAGTGGAGCCTCAGCCCCGGTGCGTGGGCCAGGGGTGCAGACTGAGCAGATGTTGTCGTCGTCGTCATCGTCTGGGTGACTGTGTGGGCGTGGCCTGTCTGGTGTACCCATAACTGCAGACTCCGACACACGATCACTGTTTGTGTGTGTAGAAACTCAGCCCTAGTGCTGACCTGTGTGTTTGTGTGAGTGTGTGTGTGTGTGTGTGTGTGTGTGAGAGAGAGAGAGAAAAAGAGAGAGTGTATATGAGAGAGTGAGAGAAAGAGAGTGTGAGAGAGAGTGTGTGAGAGAGAGAGAAAGAGTGTTTGAGAGAGAAAGAGGCGTGTGTGTGTGTATGACAGAGAGAGAGAGAAAGCATGTGTGTGTGTGTGTGTGTTTCAGCTGTATAGCCCACTAAGCCCAGTGTCATAGTCAGTGGCGTCTATCCCACGCCCCCCCCCCCCCCCCCCCCCTGTCACCCGCGCGTCTCATAATGATGACCTCATAGCGCCAGTCACAGCTCTATTTCCCCCTCTGATGTGCTTCCCTGGACCAGCGTCACCGTCACAGGCCACAACGTCAACAGCGTCCTGTCCAGCAGGACGGGGGACATCCTATGTCCCATCTGTGTGTTTTTGGGAGGGCAGTGATTCCAACCACAGCGCCGTCTCCTCTGACCGCGACTGTCATGGCGGTGAAAGACGACCGCCAGCCTTCTCTGATAGGGCGGTGAGACGAGCGGGCGGGACGACTTTTACCTCGCCGGGGATATTTGTGACATCATCGGTGATGACGCGAGTCGACCCTAGCGGGGGAAGCGAGCGGAGCGTTCTGAGTTCTATATTTAACGCCGCCTGTTTTCGCTTTGTCTCGGCGTGATTCGCCTTGACGTCCGCTCCTATGCGTCTGTCCCCTCTGCTCCTGTCCCCTCCGCGCCTGTCCCCTCTGCTCCTGTCCCCCTCTGCGCCTGTCCCCTCTGCTCCTGTCCCCTCTGCTCCCGTCCCCTCTGCTCCTGTCCCCTCTGCCCCTGTCCCCTCTGCTCCTGTCCCCTCTGCCCCTGTCCCCTCTGCTCCTGTCCCCTCTGCTCCTGTCCCCTCTGCGTCTGTCCCCTCTGCTCCTGTCCCCTCTGCGTCTGTCCCCTCTGCCCCTGTCCCCTCTGCGCCTGTCCCCTCTGCTCCTGTCCCCTCTGCTCCTGTCCCCTCTGCTCCTGTCCCCTCTGCTCCTGTCCCCTCTGCTCCTCCCCGTCCGCTTGTGCGGTAGACTGACGGAAGTGTCGTCGGCGTGGTGACCTCCAGGCCGCGGCGTCGCTCGCCACGACGGGAGCTTTAGCGTCGGTTGGTCACGGCTGCTGAGCTCAGCTGACCCGCCCAGCGCTACGCGTAGGAGACACAGAGAGAGAGAGAGAGACTACACAACCACTGTTCACACCTGGGTTCCTCTCTCTCTCCCTCTCTCTTTCTCTCTCTCTCTCTTTCTCTCTCTCTATCTCTCTCTCTCTCCCTCGCTCTCTCCCTTTCTCTCTCTCTCTCTATCTCTCTCTCTATCCCTCCCTCCCCCTCTCTCTCTCTCTCTCTCTCTCTCTCTCAGTCAGTCAGTCAGTCAGTCAGTCAGCCAATCAGTCAGTCAGTCAGTCAGTCAGTCAGTCAGTCAGTCAGTCAGTCAGACATGTTTATTCTGGTCCTCTAAGCCTTGATCTGACTGAACCACCAGGCTGGGCTGTGAGCCCAGAGCCACTGAGTGAAGTTGATAACATAATTACATTCATTTTATCCCCATTTAAAATTCAGTCAATGATTCCTCGGTGCCAAACAAACACTGTGGCTTTGAGGTGTGTGTGTGTGTGTGTGTGTGTGTGTGTGTGTGTGTGTGTGTGTGTGTGTGTGTGTGTGTGAGTGTGTGTGGATCTGTTTGTGTGTATGTGTGTGTGTGTGTTTGTGTGTGTGTGTGTTTGTGTGTGTGTTTGTGTGTGTGTGCGTGTGGATCTGTTTGTGTGTGTGTGTGTGTGTGTGTGCTCGGAGTCCTACAGTATAAGGTTCAGAGTCCTATAAGTCGACCCATCTTTCGCCACAGGCTCAAAACTCACCCCTCAAGAAGTACCAGGATCCTCCCTCTTAAGCACCTATTATATTTATATTTTCCTGCTCTCGTTACTAAAACTAGATTATGCTCTTATGACTATCTACATTAAATGCAGTTATTTTAAGTTGCTTTGGATAAAAGCTCTGCTAAATGACTGTAATGTACAGTAAGGTAATGTCATGTGTGTAACTAATCCAGGCCGATCCGTTGGTTTGTAACAGTACTGTACTGTGGACCCATTAGTACTCTACAGCCTCTCGTCCCCACGGTCAGCCATGATACAGTAGTGTTGGAATGTTTACAGATACTGTACGAATTTATGTTCTGAAACAGAGGTTTGTTGCCCACTTTGATTATATTATATTAGATTAGATTAGAATAGATTAGATTAGACTTCATTGTCCCTCAAGGGGAAATTCATTTTCCTTTTACATAGACATGGTTATATAAATTAGGTTTTCTAAACTATTCATTTATGCTCACTTGTGGATGTAGAAGTGATGCGAAGTGTTGTGTGTGGTAGTGGAGGAGTAAGTGTGTGAGTTTTAGTGTGTGAGTTTTAGTGTGTGAGTTTTAGTGTGTGAGTTTTAGTGTGTGAGTTTTAGTGTGTGAGTTTTAGTGTGTGAGGACCAGGGGCTCTAGGGGGGATTTGGGGTGTGAGTCACCAGAGAAGTACACTTGTTTGAAAGTGCAGTAACTACTCATCCTCCTGCCCTCTTTTCTCTGATGGACAGACACACACACACACACACACACACACACACTTGTGATGACGAGTTCACACAGAGACACAAATCAACAAAACAAATGCAATGTACAATAATAATTATAATAATAATAATTAAAAACAGTTACAGGTTAAAGTACATAGGTCTAGAGCACACACACATGCACACACACACACACACACACACACACACACACACACACACTGGTCCTCCAGCCAGCCACTCACAGCTCCCAGAAACAGCAGTGTGTTCCGGGTGACCAGAGGGAAAGTCTTCCATTTTGTTTTGCAGATTTATCTCCATTATTTCCACTCTTATCTCTGTGGCCTTACTTTATTTAGCCACACACACACACACACACACACACACACACACACACACACACACACACACACACACACACACACACACACACACACACACTCTCTCCTTTCCATTCTCCCCTTAATCTGGGATGGGATTGCAGCTGGCGGCTAGTCTGACACAGTTTGGGGTGGCATGCTGTCATGCCGGGGTGCATCCTGGTAATCTGAGCAGTAGTCCTCGCCCCCGCCCCCCCCCCCCCCTTCTCTCAGCCCTGGATTACTCTTCCGGATGCTTCTGCAGGGCAGCGCTGCGCGAGATTAGCAGGGCTAACATCTGCTGTCCATGTACAGTGCTGTAGGAGGAATCATCTACAAACTTGTTTGGAGGTTCTTCTTGCGATAAAAAAATGACGATCCGGCAAAGATGGTCAACAATGCCTTGTGTTTTCACTAATGTGAACTGTATGTACTGTAGCTAGCAGCCACAGCTCAGAATATTCCTCAGGATAATGTAATCCCTCTGCCCCATACGGACAGGAGAAGGGGGTCTGATTCTGACTGGCAGGGGTGTTACGAGGTAGAAGTTGTGGATTTTGTACTAAATACCCCCCACTGAGGGAATAATCCGGGATTACGGCCCTAATCTGGCTGCTATGGCACTATGGGAGACAGCGGCTCAGGACTAGAGCAATATGAATCTGATTGCCATGGCAACCCCGGTGAATCGCTGTAGAATATGCTAGAGACTACGACGTTTCATGTACCCAATGGCTTTGACTATAGGCTTGCGGTTGTAAGATTGTTATATATTTGTGTGTGTGTGTGTGTGTGTGTGTGTAAAGCACCACTATTAGGTATGCATCATTACCCATCATGCAGCTCAATTATGCAAACGATCTCCCAAAGGAGCTATTCTCTAGAATTGTCTTCTTCATCCTGATAATTGTGCTTTCAGTCTCAGAACCACAAAGACAATTCATACGACTACTGTACAAAAACAACAGCTCATTGTTGGCAATAAGGACACTTCAGCCATCGTTAACTGTTCCCTCGGTACAGACTTTTTCCCATCAACACTTAAAACTGCCGTGGTTAAAGCCCTTCTGAAGAAAAATATCCTAGACTCCTCAGTCATTTGAGACCGATTTCCATTTTTATTCGAGAAAAATCTGAGGTAAAATTCGAGAAAAAAAAAGTATTCAAACAGTTAAATGACTTCCTAGATGCAAACTGTATCCTTTACAGTTTTCAGTTTGCTTTTCGCCCTCATCATAGCACAGAGAAGCACTGGTCAAGGTTGTAAACGACCTCAGAATCAACGCCGACTCCAAAAAGCTCTCTGTCCTCGTCCTTCTGCACCTGAGTGCAGCTTCTGACCCTGTAGATCAAGATATCCTCGTTAGAAGACTGGGGAACTGCGTCGGCCTCTTCGGTCCAGTAATGTAATGTAATGTCCTTCACTGGGTCAGGACCTATCGAACAGGCCTAGAGTTTATTGTCGCCCTTGGTGATAACAGCTTAAAAAACACTTCCATGACATAATGGGGCCCCACAAGACACTAAACACCCTTCCATGAAATAATGGGGCCCCACAAGACACTAAACACCAAATGCCAAGTCAGAAACCTAGGTGTCATGTTTGATTCTGATCTTAATTTTGAGCCCCATATTAATTAATTAATCTTTTTATCACTTGAGAAACATTTCTGAGGTGAAATCTTTTCTCTCCCAGGCCGACACTGAAAGACTAATGCAGCTTTTATCAGTAGCAGGTTGGATTACTGTAACACTCTCCTATCTGCTCTACCAAAGAAAGCTATCAGTCAACTTCAGATGATACTAAATGCTTCAGCACGTTTCCTCACTAAGACCAGAAGGAGGGCTCACATGACACCAGTCTTACAATCACTACGCTGGTTACCTGACAGTTTTAGAATAGATTTTAAGATCATTTTATTAGTTTACAAAGCACTCCATGGTCATGCACTTGAATACATGTCAGGCATGCTTTTATGATACACACCATGTACTGTAGGCCCCTGAGGTCCTCTGGCACTGAACTTTTAATGGTTCCTGGAGCCAGGACCAAGAAACATGGGGAGACCGCCTTCAGCTTTTACACCCCGAGCCTCTGGAACACCTTGTAAGAATACCTAAGAATGGCTGAGAGAGAGAGAGAGAGAGAGAGAGAGAGAGAGAGAGACAGACAGACAGAGGACTGGAGCGTTGGTGAAAGAACCTAGAGGGATTCAGGAGTGGGGTGTTAATTTGATTCCAGTTCTAGGGCCCGAAATATACATCCAGAACCACAGGGAGCGAAACCCAAAATGTGTGATATTACTGCTACTACAGTGTCAGCAGGTAGTGTGTGTGTGTGTGTGTGTGTGTGTGTGTCATCAGTCTGTCTCTGATGATTAGAGCCTCTCTGTGAGCAGAGAAGTCGACACCTCCAGGATCGGTGCTTTGGAAGCTCTTTGCCGATCCCGCCGAATGCCTTGTCCTGGGGCTGCTTAACACCGCGCCGTGGGTGTGTGTGGACAGCTACTTCCACAGGTTGAACACATGTCTCCTCTCCTCCCCCCCATGAGAAACACGGTGCCGAGTGAAGAGCTAAGGGTTGAACCGGGCTGGCGTCTTCAGCGTGATCTCCAGAGATCAGCGAGGATGTATTAGTCTTGTCTAAGGCTGACACATTTCTCATAGGCTGCCTGGCATCGTTAGCATCGACATCGTTAGCATCGGCTCCCACTTCTATTCTTGGGCCTAGTTTCTCCTCCGTCTGCGTGTTTTTTTTTGCGGTCAAAGCCAGACTAGTGACCGCCCAGATAGCAAGCGGATGTGTAATGATTCTGGGCCATATATGGGCCGGAACGAAGCCACAAGGGCCAGATCTGGCCTGTATATGGCCCAGATCCGCTTGCTATCTGGGCGCGGTTGAACCTTGTTTCAGTGTTACCGTTGCCGGGAAGCTGGTTCTAGTTTGACGGGGGGTCTCGGTGGGGGGCTCGGCTGAATCGAATCGCGTCTAACTCCTCCACATCTGGCCACGTTAGCCCCCCCTCCGCCCCGATCTGGCCGCCATGGCAACAGCGGAGCGCTCATCCCTCCGCGCCTCTTCAGTGAGGAGGTCGGCGTCGCGGCTCTGAGGAGAATCTGACGGTTGTGTGTGTGTGTGTCGCACGCTCAAACGCCGTTAGGCTGTTTTTATTGACCACGAGTGCTCTGTGTGTGTAGAACCCACGTCAGTAATATGATTATTTAGCGGGACGCGCCGCCCGTTTACGCAACCGGCCGCGTTTCCATGGCGACCCGGCCCGGCGAAATTCTATTATTCATTGGATTTCAATCGCGTTATCCGGCCCCGCCCCCTTTTGGACGGCGACGGCGGAGCGGAAACAGAGGAGTCGAGCGAGCGCTCGTACGAGGAGACGACACACAGACGCACGTTAAATATTACATAACACTTCCTGTCCTGGCTCTCTGAGTGGGTACTCTGCGCCCCCTTAAGATACAAGCGCTGGAGGCGGCGGCGTTCTCAAGGCCAGCCCAAACCCTCGTCGGTCTCCGTCTCCTCCTCCTCCTCCTCCTCCTCCTCCTCCTCCTCCTCTCTGTCTCGACTGTCAGAAACCCCCCCTGAAAAGTCCGGAACGTTCCGGCCCGGCGCAGCAGCTCAGACACGCAGCAGTAAAAACACCACAGTCCCTCTCTCTCCCCCCCCCCCCCCACCGACCAGGCCATATGGCTCGGCCCGGATTAAAGCCACGCCCCCGGGATCACACGGGCGTCCCAGCAGAGACAACGCGCGGGGGAGGGATTGAAACAGAATCTCCTTTAGATGGATGGAGGGAGGGAGGGAGGGAGGTATGGAGGAGTAGGGTGAGAGGACACTGAGTGATTGGGTCAGGGGAGGGGCTGGGGGGGTGGTGGTGGGGGGGGGGAGTCGTTTCCTACTCTCCTATCTCGGCTTGTGATCGGCTTAGGGTGCGTCCCCCCTCCCCTCCCTCCCTCCCCCCACTATCCATGGGCTCCCATTGGACGCCTTAATTGGATGCCGGGGTTGTCAGACAAAGCGGGCGTGGGAAGCGCAGCGTCTTGATTGGAGCAGACATGAGTAAACGATCTGGATAAGGGTAATGAAACTAGCTAAAGGGCCTGTTTCTCTGGAGGTCCGCTGGTGTCCATCCTAATAGTACTTAGTGACGTCGATATTGATGGAGGGAAATTTGATTGTGTGTGAAAGATTGTATCTTGAGTATCTTTTGTGTGTGTGTGTGTGTGTGTGTGTGTGTGTGTGTGTGTGTGTGTATGTGTGTGTGTGTGTGTGTCTGATCATGTTTTTATAGTAAATGCGAAATGGACTGCACTCATATAGCAGTTTTATCCAAAGCACTTTACAATGACCTCTCATTCACACACACACACACACACACACACACACACACACACACGCACACGCACACGCACACGCACACGCACATGCACACACCAATGGCGGCCAGCTGCCATGCAAGGCGCCAGCCTGCTCAGCGGGAGGAGTTTGAGGTTTGATGTCTTGGACGAGTCGCTCTTCCTCCCGAGCCACAGGACTTCTCTCCTTCCACTAGCAGAGGATCTGCCAGCGTCTTTTACCACTCGGGACAGCGTGCGGTTTGATCGCCGAATATCCCTCACACCCCTCCGCCAGTCACGTCTCTTCACAAGCAACACGGCGCCGTGAACACCCCGCCAACGCCGCCTGGAAGCGTGTCGGTCTCGGCGTCGTTACTAATCCCGGGCTCACACTACGGGATATTTCAAATCCTAACCGATTTCCAAATCGGTTCGCCTGGCGCACACCGGGAGAATCTCGACAGACGTTCTTCTCGCGAATCTCAAACATCCGCAAGGGAAATCAGACACAAAAATGGTGTAGTGTGACCCGGGAATAAGCCTGCGTGAGACAGAGACACACGAGGGACTCGGGGAGAAGAGCGCTGCTTGTCGGAAAGTGAAGTAGAATAGTCAGGCAACACTTCTGCTTCGGCGGGCGGTAGATGAGCGGTTTGTGGAGAAAAACCGTCTCAAGTGGCGATGAGGCGGCCGCGACGAAGTTGTTTTTGTACGACGACGCCGGCGTGGGGGACGGGGTGGGAGGGGCCTCGGCGCGGTCAACGCCCCTCACCCCGAGCATTTTTTTGAGGCTTGTTTTGATGTTTTCCCCTCAGATAACGTTGACGTTGCGCATGTCAACTGTCCTCTTTACTCATTTCCACTATATCCCACCAAATTACCCCGTATTAAAACCTAGAGGTGTTAGCAGGAATATTCAATCATTTTTTACAAAATGGTCTCCCTGTCCTTTCTCAGATGTACAGCTCTTTACGGCACAATGATGCTGGTTTCCTCCCAACCGCCCTGACAATATCTTACGTATTCCAGAGAAATATCTGGGTGATATTTGGGGACAGGGCGGCCATTGTTCTGTCTAGTTTGTCATAATGACCGGTCACATGGTCAGTGTTGGTCTGAATGGACAAGCGGAGAATGGCCACCTCTCTGATGATGCTATCACACACATGATTCATACTCCCTCTCATACGCCTGCGCGCACGAGCAGCGCACACACACACACACACTTACATACATACACACACACACGCACAAACGCACACACACGCACAGACACACATACTTACATACATACATACACACACACGCGCACACACCTACATACAAGTAGCAGCACAGACACACGCACACACACACACACACCCACACACACACACATACATACATACATACAGTACATACATACAAGAAGTAGCAGCACACACACACACAGACACACACACATAAACACACACGCACACACACATACATACATACATACATACATACATACATACATACATACATACATACAAGTAGCAGCACACACACACACACACACACACACACACACACATGTATAAGTAGCAGCGTCTCCTCCATACAGTGTATGGAAGCTGCCAATGACAGCCGAGACAGAGCGGTACTCAGCCAGGCGTTTATCCCCCTTTTTGGGCTCCCCCTGTGGCTGGAACCCTCTTACAACCAGCCTGTGTGTATGTCGCGTAATCTGCCAATAAAGACACACACACACACACCCACACACACACACACACACATCCATTTATACCAAGACACAGAAAGCAGAAAGGTATGAGGTTTGTACACCTCAGCGATGGGAAGATGAGCTCTAAAGGACACACACACACACACACACACACACACACACACACTCACACACACACATACACACACACACACACACTCAGGCCCCATTGTTTAGCTCAAATGCACTTAGAGTCTCGGAGGTGGTGTGTGTGTGTGATTTAATTATATATATCGATATATCGTTAACCCCTCGGGACCAATCAATCGTGTATAAAGGTCCATCTGGTTTTCGTGGATCAATACTCGGAGCTGCAGGGTGACACGTGGGGACCGGACCACAGCTGTGACACGTGGGGACCGGACCACAGCCGTGATACGGCGGACTTCACCTTAATCTCCTCGCGCAGTCAGCTCTCAAAATATTATATATTCAATAAAATATTTTTCACTTCCAGCCAGTTTGGCAGTGAGGACACATCCTCATTCACAACATTTTTACACCACTGCCATTTCCTAGAGAAAGCACGATTCTGTCTGGATGTTGTTCTGTTGCGTTGCTGGTGCCAGGTTCCAGTATAGCTCAGCGGTCCAGTCCAGTAGCCAATCAGAGGAGGGGTGAAGCGCTACGCTGTCCATATACTTCTTGTTTATGCTGAGCTATTTATTAGCCTAAGACAGGTCCTGTAACAGTAGTAGAGAAGTGGAGGGGTGTAACCTGATTTAACCCCTCACTCACACACACACACACACACACACACACACACACACTCACTCAGCCCGGGATCACCCCAGATGTCGGGCTGAAAGGCCAGAGGGACACACTAGTCACCGGACCTTCTAGAACGATACCGCCCCACTGTCGCCAGGGGTAACCCTGCCTCCCATCTCCATGTGAGGGCATTCCAAAGTGCACACGCACACACACACACACACACACACACACACACACACACACACACACACACACACTGGACACACACACACATGTATGCTCGCACACACTGGACACACACACACTGAAAACACACGAGCACGTATGTACACAAACACACACACTCACACACACACACCCCTCTGTTTGGGCATGCCACCCTCTCGCCATACAGACCCCCCTCTTTGCTCCCATGCATAGCTGGGCTGGTGGGTGTAAAAATAGCTTGGGGGAGGGGGATGGAGGGGGGGGGGGGGGGGGCTTGAGTTTGCAATGAGAGAGAGTTAGCAGTTAGCAGCTAGCGGCGGTAGCTAGTGGATGCCCTGGAGCTCTTGGGCATTAGAAGAGGGGATAGCAGGACTGGAGTGACCGTCAGACGGAGTTCCTTCTCTGGACTACGGGGCTTCATAGCCCCCTGGGCATGGTAGCCACCGGACACTAAGGTTTTAGGGGAGGAGGAGGAGGAGGAAGAGGAGGAGAGAAGGACTTAGCGTTGAGGCACCGGTTTGTGTTTTTTTTGGACGTCTCCAGCTTCTTCGTTTCGTCGGCGGGTCTATGACGTCTGGCCGCACCCCGCCGCTATCGGGGTCGTGAGCGGACCGCCGCCGCCGCCGCCATGGGCAACGGGGTGTCGTGTAAGGTGTGCGGGTCGGAGAAGGGGCTGAGCGCGGCCGGCGGCCAGGCCGAGCCGGACTACTACTGCCCTCAGCACCTCCCCGAGCACTACTGCTCCGAACACCACCTCCCCGAGAGTCCCACGGAGCCCGACAGACCCCCGACGCCGGTAAGAACCCCCGTCCGGGCTCAGAGGAACACCCGGTACACCCCGGAACACCCTACGCTACCGGCCCCCTTGTGAACGGCGCATCCTGCCGTTTTAGAGCTCGGAACGGTGCGCTAGGACAATCAGAATCACCTGTTGTGAGTCTGAGGCCTTTCCTCAGTCTCAGTCTGACAAAGGAGCTTTTCTTAAAGCGGTTTGGTCACATACTCGCTCCTTCAGACGCGTTTTCTCACGAAAAACTGATTGTTTTTACTTGGTCCCTGAGGTAAAAATCATAGCTGTGCTGAAGTGAGGTTCTTTCCCTGAGTGGTGGTGTACAGGACTGAAGCTGTTTACAGTGTTGACAGTGTCCGGGAGGGGGTGGAGGGGGGGGTTCCTCTCTTTTTTTACGACCTGTGTGATATTTTGGTTCTCGGGAACCTCTCGCCAAGTGCAAATCGACCCCCTCGATGTTGATTTGGAATGTGGTCTAACGTTAATGACTTGGGCTCGGGCTCTCAGACTTAGACACACTTTAAGACTTGGCATCAGCTTCGGTGCCCAGTGTTTATTACACAACGAGGCGTCGGATTGAAATTGATTCTGAGAAGGTCAGGGATTAGCGCTCTGTGATCTGCTTGTTGCCCTTATAATCCCCCAAGACAATGGCGAGGCCGCCGCAGAAAGACGACCCTCCTTTCATCGTTGTGAAGTTCGTATTATTGAGAGAGTTAGCGGTGGTGAATTAGCTAAGCTTCGTTTGTTATTAATTCACCCTCGTCACGCTGGATGGGGACACGAAGCCGCGCCACGTCCGTGTCTGTCTCCCCCCCCGACCGGCCTGTGATTGGACAGCCCGCCAACCGGCCTGTGATTGGCCAGCCCCCCGACCGGCCTGTGATTGGCCAGCCCCCCCACAACCCGGAGGATCATTACCCGGGGATGGAAGTAGGGAGGGAAGGAGGGAGGAGGGGAGAGAGAGATTGAGGAGGGGAGAGAGAGAGATGGAGGCTGAGGAGAGAGAGAGAGAGAGAGAGAGAGAGAGAGAGAGACCGAGGAGAGAGAGAGAGAGAGAGAGAGAGAGAGAGAGAGAGAGAGAGAGAGAGACCGAGGAGAGAGAGAGAGAGAGAGAGACCAAGGAGAGAGAGAGA
>NC_140270.1:812021-832021 GCF_949987555.1 Borostomias antarcticus
ATCTTCCGCTGTCCCTTCATTCCTGTGGACAGCAGCTTGCGGAGAGAGTGTCCCAGGGCGGAAGTGGAGGGGACAGGTGTCCACTGTCTGCAGTGTGGCGTAACAACAACAACAACAACGACAACAACAACTAGGCTACTCTAGACAGGGTCCCGTCGACCGCGCCGAATGAAGCTAGCAGCGACGCTAACACGGTCGGCTTCTCCCGTAAACGCGGGTTGTTGCCGAGCAGGGGTTACCACAGCGGGGGGGGGGGGGGGGGGACAGATTTGAGACCGCTTGCGCGTCCCTGGCGGTCCGCCCTAGCATGGACGAGGGACAAAGAAGACAGCGGGGTGGGAAGAAGTGCTGACTCACTCCTACCTCCCTGCTGCCTTGGTCCATTTCCAGTTCTAGTCTCACACCACGTCCACAGGAAGGGGACGTGTCCTTGGGTACTGTCCTGCTGTACCTCTCAATGGTAAAGTCAGAGGGGAGAAGGACGATTCACTGTCCTAATGACTCTGGCACACAGAGAGGAGCGTGTCTGTGGCGCAGCGAGCCGGTGGAGGGATTACTAATGCGCCGGTCTGGAGTCTCACAGGGGAAATATGGCGTCGATTTAGTGCCAAAACTCGCGCGTGAATAGGCTAGGCTATCCCTGTGGCCCACGCAGAGCCCCAAGCCTTGAGCTCCTTCCTTATGAACTGGATAGTTTCTGTTAAACTGTCAAAACGTTTCGTTTAATAATTGAGAGTGAGATTATTTGTTTGTTTGTTTGTTTGTTTACCGTATAATCTCTCCCAAACGTCATGGAAACTACGTAGCTTGCCTCACACCCCAAACCAATTTCAGACTTGTGCTCGGTTGAAAAACGACCCGTTTTTTCCCAACTGAGCCCGCTGACGTGGCTCAAACGTCGTCTCCCGACCGTCTTCTAAACGTTTCTCTGTGTTTCTCTTCCAGTCGGACAGCAACACCAGCTTCCTGCGAGCGGCGAGGGCGGGAAACATCGACAAGGTCCTGGAGTATCTGAAAGGGGGCGTGGATATCAGCACGTGCAATCAGGTACGAGACACGCCCTGATAAACACCTGTACACACACACACACACACACACACACACACAGTCAGAAGCGTGCCAGTTCGAGTGACCCCACACAGAAGTTCACAGGCATGTGATTTGCGTCTCTGGTGTCGGTCTGACTCTCTCTGGTGACTCTCTCACACACACACACGCACACACACACACACGCACACACACACACACGCACACACACACACACACACACACACCTCTCACACCCTCTCACCTTCCCTCCCATCACGGAGTCCAAATGTCAAATCCATCTAAAGTGACCGAGGTGACCTTCAGACCGGCCAGCTTGTCCGTCTCCTTGGCAGTGTCACATAGCGTCCATTCCGCCCACATGACCAAAACATGCCCCCCTCAGATTCTGGAGATAACACATTCAGTCGTGGCCAAAATTATTAGAACATCTGACGGATCTGAATATATTGACCTTTTTTGCCTCCGAAACATGATTTAATTCCATAAAGTTCATGAAACATGCAGATGGTTGCTGTGAGCACAACAAATATATATAGTGAGTCTGTTTTTATCCACTTTTAACTTTTAATATTTGGTATGTCCACCTTTTACAGCAATTACAGCAGAACATCTCTTTGGCATAGCGTCAATATATTTCCTGAGAACATCAACACCAATGTGAACCCATGCCTTTCAGATCTGTCAGGTGGTTCTAATAATTTTGGCCACCACTGTATGTCAGCGAACCCATTACTGTTTGAACTTTGACCTTTGACTGCTGAGAGCCCTACTCCACAATGCGGACACATGTTGTGGTGCTGCTTCTTCGATAAGTGACGTGTGTGTGTGTGTCCGTGTGTTCGGAGAATGAGATCTAATACCGTTGCACACCAGCGAAGGGCAGTAGTGATTGCTTATAAACCCCATCCCACCCCACCGCATACTTCACCACCTGGGTGTGCTTTAGAAGACATATTTGCCGGCGTCCCCCCCTGAGTCACCCTGATGGTCGGTGAGTGGGCGGTCAGGCTGATCACATTAGCAGTTAAGGGCTTCGGTCACTCATTCATTATTCAACAGACATTCGCATAAAGCGCATTGTGTTGCCTCTGTGTATGAAATGCACTATACAAATAAAGTTTGATTTGATTTGATTAGATTTGATTTACAACCGGGGCCTGGTGCTTTGTACTGTACATACAGTAACCCCACTGACAGCTTCCACACAGGTTTTAGCGCTGAAATAACAAAGCTCTGGCTTTGATGAAGATCACAAGCCACAGGATGGGAAACGTAGTCTTATTCTACCCCCTAGGTTTCTGTAGTCCGAGAGGAACGTTATGGCTTTGGTGCTGAATGTTGATGGTCGGCTGGTGATCAATAGATGGATTACGACACAGTTCCATCATCGTAACTCACGACGCAGCTTGTAAATTCTCTTTTCTTCTCCCTCAGGTACGGTTGAGTGATTGAACATGTTCATGTAGGTTAGTCTAGAGAGTGTGTGTGTGTGCGTGTGTGTGTATGTGTGCGTGTGTGCGCCTGTGACCCGAATGCACCGTATAGAAACGAGGCCACCATTTTGAAAAGCGCATCTGAAAGCAGGCCGGTGCTGACTCAGATACTACATCTCCCATGGTCCTCTGGGGCCTCGCGCAGGCATACGGCATTTTATTAAATAGAGGAGCCGGCGGCAGAACCAGGAGCTATGGATCGGTGAGCAGGGTCGATAGTTTCTCTCTCTCTCTCTCTCTCTCGCCTCTCTCTCTCTCTCTCTCTCTCTCTCCCTCTCTCTCTCCCGCTCTCTCTCTCTCTCTCTCTCCCTCTCTCTCTCTCCCTCTCTCTCTCTCCCCCTCTCTCTCTCTCTCTCCCCCCTCTCTCTCTCTCTCTCTCTCTCTCTCTCTCTCTCTCTCTCTCCTCTCCCTCTCTCTCTCTCTCTCTCTCTCTCTCTCTCCCTCTCTCTCTCTCTCTCTCTCTCTCTCTCTCCTCTCCCTCTCTCTCTCTCGCCTCTCCCTCTCTCTCTCTCTCTCTCTCTCTCTCTCTCTCTCCATCCCTAATTAAACCCCTCCCCTCCCATCTCTTAATGTCCCTGTGAGAGACGATGTCTGTGGAGCTCGTTTAAGCTGAACAACTGCATTGTTCGTTGTGGTGTAGGTGGACGACGGCGGCCATGATGTGGATGTGGCGTGTCCATATGACATGTGGAGTGTCCCTGTCCCCCTGTCCAGAGCGTGTCCCTGTCCCCCCGTCCAGAGCGTGTCCCTGTCCCCCCGTCCAGAGCGTGTCTCTGTCCCCCCGTCCAGAGCGTGTCCCTGTCCCCTGTCCAGAGCGTGTCCCTGTCCCCCTGTCCCGGTCGCGTCGTCCCTCTCGAACCCGTCCGCTCCTCAGGCTTGTTTAGACCGGAGGACGAGAGGCTGGCTCTTCATTTGGGAGACAGACGTTGTTTTTTTAAATTATCTAGTTATGTAATGGGGTCTCAGAGCGCATTAGCGTCCCGCTGCTGGGAGGGCAGAGTGTGTGTGTGTGTGTGTGTGTGTGTGCGTGTGTGTGTGTGTGGGGGGGGGGGGGGGCGGGCTCTAAATAGACTAGCCCCAGCAACAACCTGATAAACAACAGTCACATGGACCTTGGGTGGGGGGCTTTGGGAGTAGCTGTCCTACACACACACACACACACACACCCACACACACACACACGCACACTGCCCTCCCAGTGGTGGAACCCTAATGGGGTCTGTCGCACGTTATGCAAGTTCTGGACCGAGTCATAGAACTTTCCCCGTATTCATCCAGAGTCCGATTTAAGTAGGGGGACATTAAAGTAGATAGTTGAGGGGCTCTATCCCTCCACCCCCGCCTCTCTCTCTCCCTCTCTCTCTCTCTCTCTCTCTCTCTCTCTCTCTCTCTCTCTTCTCTCATATCTGAATACATGCTTTGATCTGAGCTGAACAGACTGTGCAGACTGTGCACAGCTCAGTGATTCACAGATGGCAGACTCAGATATAGCCGAGCTCTCAGTCCTTCCGCTATCAACGCTGATTCCCCGTCTAATTCTTATTCTTATTCCTTATCTTCCTTGTCTCTCAGACTGCCGAGGAGACGGACTAGCTTCCCTATCTGACATCCCTAGATCTGGAACTAGACACGCTGCCCAGATCACTGTCGCTCTTCTTCATCTGTGTGTGTGTGTGTGTGTGCAGGTCATGTCAGTCTGTCAAGAGAAGGGGAGGAGTCACTAACGTGACATACCATGTAGGTTCGCAGGTCTAATAGTGTGTGTGACAGGTCGGATCATCGGATTGACGTGCGCTTGTGTGTGTTCTGATGGCCTAGTGATCAGGTGCCAGTTACCGTAGCGAAGTATCGCAATCTCAAGGTGTTATCTACTGTAATACTTGAGTGAGATGTATCGGCTTTGAGATTTGCATGACGTTCCGCAGACAAGAAATCTATTTCAGTCGTCCTATCAACCAGCCATCGTAACTCTGCAAGGAATTAACATTTAGATATGCTGGTTCTGTCATAGTGAATGTTATGAGCTGCCGGGTCGAGTCAGTCGGGAATATAATGTCTATATTTCTGTATTCCAGTGCATCCACAACAGGAAATTAATTCAGAAGTTGTCACTTTGAAGTGCCCCTAAATAGTCAATAACTTTAAAGGTGCACTACAAATGGTAAACGGACTGCATTTATCCAAAGCGCTTTACAATGAAGGCCTCTCATTCACACGCCAATGGCGGCAGCTGCCATGCAAGGTGCTAGCCTGCTCATTAGGAGCAATTTGGGGTTCAGTGTCTTTGCCCGAGGACACTTGGACATGTGGACAGGAGGAGGCGGGATTCGAACCGCCGACCCTGCGATCGTTGGACGACCCGCTCTACCTCCTGAGCTACAGCCGCCCCGCTACGGTAGCTGACTACATCCTGTCCTTGAGTTACAGTGTTCTCCCCTGGGACTGAATAAATCTGACGAGCCGCTCCCTATGACCTTGAGCTGTCTCCCTGGCCAGTCCCCTGAGACACACACACACACACACACACACACACACACACAGTTACCCTGCTGGTATGAACCCGGGGAGGAATACCAAGGTTTCATCATGTGACGCTAACTGTGACATTGCTAATTTGTCACTGTCCGGTCTGAGAGGTCTATGTGAGCGGGGGGAGGAAATTAAAAAGTGTCCCATGACAAATAAATATCCATTAGAAGCTTTGAAACATACAGTAACCTCCACAGCATCGTAAAGCGCTCCACGAGCTAGCGCGGCGCTAACACGAACAGTCGGGGTTTTAGAGCGACGCACCCGCCACACCGTCTCCCTCGGTGCCTGTCGGTGATTGATACCTCAACGCCGTCCCCTCCCTCAACACGCACCACTATCAATCCAGCCCTTACCGGTCCTAAACGCGTCCCCCAACACCAGTATGGATCCGCGCAGGGCCTGAGCGCCCGTTGGTGGTCCGTTGTGAACTCGTTAATTTGATGGAGTGTTCGTTCAGACTGTGTCATGGTGTCAGTTGAAGCTAGCTATTAGCAACCACCCCTTGTGGAAATGCCCTTTATTCCAGGTTACCAGTTGGGAATCCCGTCGGAAAAGTTCTGCTACACGTTGAGTTTGACGGTACATTATGTGCCTCAACGGAGTGAATCAAAATGGCCTCCATTAAGTATTAATGCAGTGCACTTAAAATGGCAGTACTGATGTACTGTGTGTCAAATTGCTGCTATTAAGGTCACAGCTGTGTCCTGATCTCCACATGGCGATCGCCTCATCTCTGCCCTGAGTACATGTTGTATCAGACACTCCCTTTCACTCTCATTTGTGCAGCACGGTGGCTCATGGTCGCCTCACAGCAAGAAGGTCCTGGGTTCGAATCCCGGTCGTTCCAGGTCCTCTCTGTGTGGAGTTTGCATGTTCTCCCCGTGCCTGCGTGGGTTCCCTCCAGGTACTCCGGCTCCCCCCACCATCATAAAGACATGCAACGTGTGAATGTTGGTGGTGGTCGGAGGGGCCGTAGGCGCTGATTGGCAGCCACGCTTCTGTCAGATGTTGTGAAGGCATGAAGATGAAATGATAAACTGTCATTCAGCAATTCCACTATAATTAGCCTACTGGTAATAGATCTCCGCACTGGCCTGTGAGCCCCCCGAGCTCGGCAGGAACTTCACGCCGCAGCGAGAGACCCCGTCTCTGGGTGGACAGCTGTCCAACTCGCCTGGGACCAGGTCCCCTGAAGCTATTTCGCCTGGCTGCCCATCGCGTTGTTGTGAACAGAATGAATACCACCTACTAGCAAACAAAACATGTTCAGTCACAATTATACTGTTAAAACTAAGACGCCTGGATAAAAAAATCGGTTTTCCAACGGATATATTTGACGAAAGTAGATTAATAAACAAGACGCTTTTCATCGCTAACTCAGAACACGTCCGGTTTCAATGACGTGCGAATCGCAATGACAGAATATTCCATTCTGTCCGCTTAGACGACAGTCGCATTAGCCGATGTCTGATTCATATCTGATTTATTTCCACGTATGATTGAGGATTGAGAATATCTGATTCGATGTGATTTTTTCCTGCTTACACGTGCGTAATACACATCGGATACGCGCCACATATGAGCAAAAAAACAGAATTGGGTCACTTCAACCAGGCAGTGAAATGCCGCCTTAAAATGAGCGGTTCATTACAGCCGGGTTGCATAACAATAACAAACTGAGGTGAAGCCGGTAATAAACGTAATGGTGTCTGATTACAGGCGCCGGTGAGCGATGGCGTCCGGTGACTCAGGTTGAGAGCAGGGAGCAGCGCTGGGAGACCGCTGGGTGTGTGTGTGTGTGTGTGTGTGTGTGTGTGTGTGTGTGTGTGTGTGTGTACTATGGGACGGTGAGCAGTGATGGATGCATGGGGACTGACAGCCTGAGGCGATGTGTGTGTGTGTTTGTGTGTGTTTGTGTGTGTGTGTGTGTGTGTGTGTGTGTGTGTGTGTGTGTGTGTGTGTGTGTGTGAGAGAGAGATTGAGGAGGTGAGAGTGGATGGTGTGCAGTGTCTGTGTGTGTGTGTGTGTGTGTGTGTGTGTGTGTCTGTGTGTAGGTGTCTGGTTGAAGGCCATTCCAGGACCGCGAAGAGCGGGGGTGTGAGCACAGATTGCTCCTCCCCTCCCTTCCTCCCTCCCTCCCTCTCTCCCTCTCTCCCTCCATCCCTCCCTCCCTCCCTCTCTCCCTCTCTCCCTCCATCCCTCTCTCCCTCCCTCCATCTCTCTCTCTCTCCCTCTCTCTCTCTCTCCATCCCCCTCCCTCCCTCCCTCTCTCTCTCCCTCCCTCTCTCTCTCCCTCCATCCCCCTCTCTCCCTCCATCCCTCTCTCTCTCCATCCCCCTCCCTCCCTCTCTCCCTCCATCCCTCCCTCCCTCCATCCCTCTCTCCCTCCACCCCTCTCTCTCTCCATCCCCCTCCCTCCCTCTCTCCCTCCATCCATCCCTCCCTCCATCCCCCTCTCCCTCCATCCCTCTCTCCCTCCATCCCTCTCTCCCTCCACCCCTCTCTCCCTCTCTCCCTCCATCCCCCTCTCCCTCCATCCCTCCCTGCATCCCTCCCTCTCTCCCTCCCTCCCTCTCTCCCTCCCTCCCTCCCTCCCTCCCTCTCTCTCTCCCTCCATCCCTCCCCCCTCCATCCCTCTCTCCCTCCCTCCATCCCTCCCTCCATCCCCCTCTCTCCCGTCATCTTCGGGGTGGAACGACAGAAGCAGCCATTCACTCCGGAGCCGGAGACACATAAAAGAAGTGTGCTTTTCCTCTTCCTCTTGGTGGGGGGTGTCTGCCGCTGTGGCCCCCCGCTGTCTCAGAACCAGACCCCCCCTGGAGACGGACCGGGTTTGGGCGGTGTCTGCCGCTGCGGCCCCCCGCTGTCTCAGAACCAGACCCCCCCTGGAGGGACTGGGTTCGAGGCCCCCCGCTGTCTCAGAACCAGACCCCCCCTGGAGAGGGACCGGGTTCGACCCCCGCTGTCTCAGAACCAGACCCCCCCTGGAGAGGGACCGGGTTCGAGCTCCTTATATAAGACAGCCGCTATACAGAGCACACATTCACGTTGACATTAAGAAGGTGGTAGGGCAGAATGTTTTGATTTGAAACATATTAATACTCACTATTCAACCCTCAAGTAAAGATTGTACTTGTGTGAAAGGCGTGTTTTTAACAGAGAAAAATCCTTCAGGGTGAATAGAAACTGTAGCATTCGATTCTGTTCCTTGTCACTGCCAGTGTGGTGTAACACGGAGCCACACAGTATGGATACTCTGTAGGATGGACACTCTGTAGTATGGATACTCTGTAGTATGGACACTCTGTAGGATGGACACTGAAGGATGGACACTCTGCAGTATGGACACTGAAGGATGGACACTGAAGGATGGACAATGAAGGATGGACAATGAAGGATGGACATACTGCAGGATGGACACTGAAGGATGGACACTCTGCAGTATGGACACTGAAGGATGGACACTGAAGGATGGACAATGAAGGATGGACACTCTGCAGGATGGACACTGAAGGATGGACACACTGCAGGATGGACACTCTGCAGTATGGATACTCTTCAGTATGGACACTGCAGTATGGATACTCTGCAGTATGGACACTCTGCAGTATGGACACTCTGTAGTATGGACACTCTGTAGTATGGACACTCTGTAGGATGGACACTCTGTAGGATGGACACTCAGCAGGATGGACACTCTGTAGGATGGACACTCTGCAGTATGGACACTCTCCAGTATGGATACTCTGCAGTATGGACACTCTGTAGGATGGACACTCTGTAGTATGGACACTGTAGTATGGACACTCTGTAGGACGGACACTCTGCAGTATGGATACTCTGCAGTATGGATACTCTGCAGTATGGACACTCTGTAGGATGGACACTCTGCAGTATGGACACTCTGCAGGATGGACACTGCAGTATGGATACTCTGTAGGATGGACACTGTAGGATGGACACTCTGCAGGATGGACACTCTGCAGTATGGACACTGAAGGATGGACACTCTGCAGTATGGACACTGCAGGATGGACACACTGAAGGATGGACACTCTGTAGTATGGACACTGCAGGATGGACACTCTGCAGGATGGACACTCTGTAGGATGGACACACTGCAGGATGGACACTCTGTAGGATGGACACTGTAGGATGGACACACTGCAGGATGGACACTCTGCAGGATGGACACTCTGCAGGATGGACACTCTGCAGGATGGACACTCTGTAGGATGGATACTCTGCAGTATGGACACTCTGCAGTATGGATACTCTGCAGTATGGATACTCTGTAGGATGGACACTCTGCAGTATGGACACTGCAGTATGGACACTCTGTAGGATGGACACTGGGGTGTGGACACTGAAGGATGGACACACTGCAGGATGGACACTGTAGTATGGACACTGCAGGATGGACACTCTGCAGTATGGACACTCTGCAGTATGGATACTCTGCAGTATGGACACTGCAGTATGGATACTCTGTAATATGGACACTGCAGGATGGACACTCTGCACGATGGACACTCTGCAGGATGGACACTCTGCAGTATGGACACTCTGCAGTATGGATACTGTAGGATGGATACTCTGCAGTATGGACACTCTGCAGTATGGACACTGAAGGATGGACACACTGCAGGATGGACACTGCAGTATGGACACTCTGCAGGATGGACACTCTGCAGGATGGATACTCTCCAGGATGGACACTGCAGTATGGACACTGAAGGTTGGACAATGAAGGATGGACACTCTGCAGTATGGACACTGTAGGATGGACACTGAAGGATGGACAATGAAGGATGGACACTCTGCAGTATGGACACTCTGCAGGATGGACACACACCGACTGAGCGTCCCCCTGTGAAACTGCAGACTAACGCTCTCCCGATCTCAGTTATTGAGTCAGTGCTGGGTGAACGGAGGGTGAACGGATGAGTAGCACAGCCCTAAATCATCCCTGTCCACCGGATGACTAGTGGAGGGCGAGGAGGGCGAGGGGGCGACAGATATAGGCAGGCGTTTTGCTCCT
This sequence comes from Borostomias antarcticus, assembly GCF_949987555.1. NCBI lineage: Eukaryota > Metazoa > Chordata > Actinopteri > Stomiiformes > Stomiidae > Borostomias > Borostomias antarcticus. The sequence goes on from NC_140270.1 coordinate 822,138, forward strand.
GCTGTACAAACCCAGTAAGACGCAGTACCTCAGACCAAGCCAGTAGGGGGTTCCCCCAGGGTTTCGAGGCCTGAAGTAAGACCAGATCGTAGATATCATCCTTTGCTTCTTGATCATTTCCCGACCTTTGGCCCCTCCCCCCTCACTGGGGGTCCGCCCCTCCCTGTCCGCCCTGTCAATCATCTCAGCTCTGATCAAGCCCCTCCCCCTCGGCGCCCTGCCAACAGCACATGACCCACTAAGATCCAGACAGGGATATTAATAGAGCCTTACACGCATATCGCCTCACAGGATCACCACTTACCCAGAGAGGTCTCAATTTAAGGACATGTTTGTGAGTTTGCACCCCCACTTGTCCCTCCGTGAACTTTACAGGGTCGGATAAAACATATGAATCCCAAAATTAATTTAGGGAATTTTATGACAGGATTTTTTCACCAACATGTCAAAGTTGAGAGTGATGCACTCCCTGGAGACATTTTGAAGCACGTTGACCGGGAGAGCGTTAGTGAGTAGTGTCCATCCTGCTGAGTGTCCATCCTGCTGAGTGTCCATCCTGCAGAGTGTCCATCCTGCAGAGTGTCCATCCTGCAGAGTGTCCATCCTGCAGAGTGTCCATGCAGAGTGTCCATCCTGCAGTGTCCATACTGCAGAGTGTCCATACTGCAGCGTGTCCATACTGCAGTGTCCATCCTGCAGAGTGTCCATCCTGCAGAGTGTCCATACTGCAGTGTCCATCCTTCAGTTTCCATACTGCAGTGTCCATGCAGATTGATGGATAATGAAATACCGTGGTCCATTTGTCCTGTCTGGTATTTTGGAAACTGGCAAGCGTCTGGATTCCTTAATCTCTGAGTTAATCCCTCTAGAGTGATATTGAAATGTAATCTTCAATTATGTCCTACGGCTTTCACCATCTATTTATGGCAACAACACAGGGGCTAAGCCTCACTCTTCTTATTAGGTTAGTACTGGCACTTTCGGGGGAAACCACTCTTCTTTGGGGAAATTAAATCAAATATCTGGGAAGTTGATATCTGTCTTGGACTTGGCGGGCTGATCTAGGGTCAGGTGTTAATGTGTGAACCAATGCTGACGGGTCACGAGTATGACATGGCTCCTAATTATGCTGTTCTGTGAACAGTTGTATTCAAGCAAGAGAACTATTGGCAGCAATCGTTAAACAAGATACACACACACACACACACACACACACACATAGAGAGATACTTTATTAATATCAACCCTCCAGGGCTGGCCTTACTCCACTACAGAGTGACAGGGCGGTTATAATGACCTCCAGCAAACTTTGATATTTAAGTCTGTCCCTCCCTCACGGGGGAGAGAGAGCAGAGAGAGGAGTGTTTCAAAGCTAAAAGAGATGGTTCGAGGAAGACGATAAGGGGTCCTGTTGGATGATGGACCAGGAGGTATCTATCTGGGACCCCTCTTTCTCAATCCCCCTATCTTTTGGCTCTCTATCCTCCATTTTGTGCTTAACGGATTAGCGTTTTTTGGAGTTTTGAAGCTGACCTTCTTATGTCCCTCTTCTCTTCCCGTCTAGAATGGTCTTAACGCGCTGCACCTGGCCGCCAAGGAGGGCCACGTGGAGCTGGTCCAGGAGCTGCTGGACAGAGGCGCCGCCGTCGACTCCGCCACCAAGGTGGGTAACGATAGCCTAGCTTAGCATAGTTTATGTTGACCTCCTTTTAGCATAGCTGATTAGCCTAGCTTAGCATAGTTTATGTTTAGCTCCATTCAGCATACCTGATTAGCCTAGCTTACATAGTTTATGTTGAACTCCATTCAGCTTACCTGGCTGCAAGGTTAACTGGAGGAAAGGAAGGTGGAATACTGCTGAACATTCAATTATTTGGGACACAAAACAGATACTGTTCTGATATTCGGCAGTAGACAGAAGTAGGCTATGTAGACATTAGCAATTTTGCTGAAGTGGCTAATCAATCAATCAATCAATCAATCAATCAATCAATCAATCAATCAATCAATCAAAGCTTTTTTTGGCTAATGGTATAACTTCCATAGTTTGAAGAGTTTGCGATAAGCTTGTTTTGGTTTGGCATGGAACATCTAATTTGGTTATTTGGCCTGAATAAAATGTCTATTCATGTTTATTAGCACGAGTCACAAGCAGGGTTAATAGGTTTTGAGTTTCCCCCACCATTGACCTAACGTGGCCTGACAGTTAACCTTTCCTCTGTGAGTATAATACTCTCTCCTCACCATATCCCTGGGCGGACGGCCATGTCACTACCCCATGACCACTGTAACCCTACGCATGCTGCTACGCTGTAGTTAGTCCATGTCACATTAGCGCTGCGCTCAGTCTGGGCTCCAGAGCACTTCAGGACAGGCAAAGTGATACATACAGTGATACATAAAGTGATACATACAGGAAACATGGAGGCTTGGTCCCAGAACCATCCTAGTCATGCTGGGCATTCTAACTAGAGAGGTTGTATTTCATTTTAAACTACTTGTTGAGAGGTCAGATGTCTTTCTGAAGTTGGCACGTATGGTAAAATACTTATGCACTCATGTATCGGTGTGTTAATGGCTAAAACAGCACCTTGGTACCCTCCATTCATGGTTTAGAAACTTGAAAATGCCTTTTCAACCAGTACTTCACAGTTACTTGAACTGTAGTCATTCTGTATGAATGTCTGCTAATTGCCTAACTTATAACCTGAAATATATATTTGACAAAATATCACCCCATAAAAAAATACAGGACTTCACACTTTAGAGTATTAATGTTTTAATTCCCCTGCCCTGATTAAACTGATTCTGTGTGCAGTTATAACTCACCATTATCTTGGTATCAAGGCTCCATTAGGAGTGCTACTCAGCAAGGACCCCCCAGGGGTGTCTCCAGGATTGCCTGTTGGGCCTGCGTCTCAAAATATCAGGAGAATTAATGAGGAAGGATTGGAATCGGGATGAGGAGGAGACGGAAATGAATGTCTTGGCACTGATGGGGAAGAGAGATTCAGTAATTACACAGGGAATGTCAATTAGGGAAATGATAGACAAGTAACTGATGATTGTGTGTGTGTGTGTGTGTGTGTGTGTGTGATGTGTGTGTGTGTGTGTTTGTGTGTGTGTGTGTGTGTGTGTGTGTGTGTTTGTGTGTGTGTGTGATGTATGTGTGGTCGTTTGTGTGTGTGTGATGTGTGTGTGTGTGTGTGTGTTTGTGTGTGTGTGTGTGTGTGTGTTTGTGTGTGTGTGTGATGTATGTGTGGTCGTTTGTGTGTGTGTGATGTGTGTGTGTGTTTGTGTGTGCGTGAGTGTGTGTGTGTTTGTGTGTGTGACTTGTGTGTGTTTTCATTTGTTTGTGTGTCTTGTTTGTTTGTGTGTGTGTATGTGTGTGTGTGTTTTCATTTGTTTGTTCTTGTGTTTCACGTTTATTTGTTTGTTTGTGTGTTTGTTTGTTTGTTTCCAGAAAGGGAACACAGCCCTCCACATCGCCTCGCTGGCCGGCCAGGCGGACGTGGTGAAGATCCTGGTCAAACGAGGGGCGGACATCAACTCCCAGTCTCAGGTAGAGCAGGAAACACCGCGGCCTCACCAACGCCACCACGCCTCATCACATATCACATGACGTTTGTGATGTTATCAGGGTTGTGGGCGGCTGTAGCTCAGTTGGTAGAGCGGGTCGTTCAGCGATCGAAGGGTCAGTGGTTCGTATTCCAGCTCCGACTGTCCACATGTCGAAGTGTCCTTGAGCAAGACATCTAACCCCAAATTGCTCCCAATGAGCAGGTTAGCACCTTGCATGGCAGCTACGGCCATTGGTGTGTGAATGGGTGAATGAGAGGCCATTGTAAAGTGCTTTGAGTGCCGCTAAGGTGGAAAAGCGCTATATAAGTGCAGTCCATTTACCATTTGTGATGAAATCATAGCTTATACATATTACATAATAATTATTCATAGGAGAGATTATCTTACTGTATTTTACGGTCCTTAAATAAAGAGGATGTCAGACGAGAGAACGTTAATCCAGGTTTATTGCTTTTCATGCAGAGTTTATTCATTAATTATCAACAACAACTGCGAACACACATCCGTTTATCCACTTTTAAGACGTGGGATTCACATTCCAACTGTCACAATAAGGTTCGGCCAGCAGGCCTGCATCTCTCATTGGTCAGTCTTACCAGTCACAACTTCTAATTGGCCATCCTAGTTTGCACCCATCTTGGGACGGTTAGGCCTGGTGACATAAATCATAATATGCTGCAGTGATCTGGCGCAATGAATATGGTGCAATATTACTCAACTCATCCTTGCCACATGCTAGCCTATGCGGATGATAACGCCGAAAATAGGTTTTGACCTTTAGAGTCAAGACATGCACAAGAGCAGGGTAAAACTACATGAGTTGATTAACCGTAGAAAGGAGGTGCATTGTGGGTTCTGTCTGCGTGTAGTAGTACACTGACTTCCTACGTTAAATGCTATTATTGTAAGTCGCATCTGTGAATGAAATTCAAGTCTCACCAAAGTGTTTTGTTTTCCTACTTGACTGTTGTTCTAACTTTGTAGTTCGTTCCTCTAGAATCAGTCTGTTAAAACTACAAATTCTTCCTGTGTGACATCACTTCCCTGTCCTCTTCATCCTGAAACTATGTCACTTCCTTTTTCACGTTATAAACTATCGTTTTCATTCTCCAGTGACTCACCCGGATTCACTTCCTGTGCTCGAGTCCGAATTTGCAAATCGTAACATAGAATAAACTATTGTCTTTGTTTGAAACCAGCTTGACCGACCACTCAACGTGTTCTTTGAAATCTAAACTAAACCAAGTAAGATGTTTCATTTACACATCTGCTAAATGACTGTGATGTAATGTTCTGTTGTCCTGTTTCTGCGGGTTCTCCAGAATGGCTTCACCCCGCTGTACATGGCGGCCCAGGAGAACCACATGGACGTGGTCCGGTACCTGCTGGAGAACGGAGGCAACCAGAGCACTGCTACGGAGGTGAGGAACCCGTGTGTGTGTGTGTGTGTGAGAGAGAGAGAGAGAGAGAGAGAGAGAGAGAGGGCGGGTCCAGAGAGAGTCCATAAGTACATTCCTTGTACTTCCTTGTTGTTCCTTGGGGGCGGCTGTAGCTCAGTTAGTAGAGCGGGTCGTTCAGTGATCGAAGGGTCAGCGGTTCGAATCCCAGCTCCGACTGTACACATGTCGAAGTGTCCTTGAACAAGACACCTAACCCAGCTAGCAGCTGCCGCCATTGGTGTGTGAATGTGTGTGTGTATGGGTGAATGAGAGGCGATTGTAAAGCGCTTTGAGTGCCGCTAAGGTGGAAAAGCGCTATATAAGTGCAGTCCATTTACCATTTGCTTCACTGGAGGACAGTGCTGTTGATCGTTAACGTTCTTTGTCATGCTTCCCCCCCCCCCCCCCCCCCCCCCCCCCCCCCCCGACCCCGGCCCTGCCCCCCCCCCCCCCCAGGACGGCTTCACCCCCCTGGCTATCGCCCTCCAGCAGGGCCACAACCAGGTGGTGTCCATCCTGCTGGAGAACGACACCAAGGGCAAGGTGCGCCTCCCCGCGCTGCACATCGCCGCCCGCAAGGACGACACCAAGTCGGCCGCCCTGCTGCTCCAGAACGACCACAACGCCGACGTCCAGTCCAAGGTACGCGCCGTGGGTGGGGCGGGGGGGGGGGTGAAAGGTCACTCGGCGAGGTCAGCGATGCATGCCGTGTCAGTGACCCCGGCGTCGTGTTGTGTTTCTACCTGGAGGAGAATCCACTGCTGTTTGTGTGAATGTTTTTGTGGGTGAAAAGCTACTCTTACGATGAACTGAGTGATAATAGTTTTTACAGTTGCAAACTTCCGGAATGTTCACAAACTTCCTACGGGAATTAACGGGAATTTATGTGAATTAATGAGAATTTGTGGGATTTAATGGGCATTTATGGGAATTCATGGAAATGAATGGGAATTAACAGGAATACATCGGAAAACAGAACTTATTCACGATAATTTCCATAAATGTCCAGTTTATTCCCATTACTTCCAATACATTCCTATTAAATCTGGGAAGTTTGTGAGTATTCCCAGAATTTTGCAGCCCTATTCTGATCGATCGATATTAGCGTGTAGCCCATCCATTGGTCCTTGTGTTGATATTACCCTACTGTACCAGCTGTCTGTCGTTGTTGTGTGTCCATCTGTCTGTCTGTGCCTCTCTCTTTCTCTCTCTCCTTCTCTCTTCCTCCCTCAGTGTCTGTGTGACTGCCACCTGTTCCCCGGTCCTGCCACTAACTGGGTCTCTCTCTCTCTTCCTCTCTCTCTGCTGTTTACCTGCCTTATCTGCCCTCGCACGCCCACCCCCCCCCCATTACTTGCTATCCCGCGGTGTTTGAGCGTAGCGCCTCGGTCCTCTTGCATGGAGCGCGCCGGTGTCCCCGCAAGGTCGTATGGAGTGTGTTGGGGGGGTCAGGGAGGCTAGGGGGGGTCGCATGCATGATCATCCGCGCCCCCCCCCCCCCCCCGGGGGGGGTTGGGCTGAACCTCAGCCTGTCCTCTCCGACCTCGTCCCCGGAAGACGCTGGAGGAGACGGGGACAGCCGTGGTCCCGCTGCGTCCCCCTCCTCCAGTGCTCTCTGGGACGCAGGGAGGTTGGACATGGACGTATTTAAGGACAGACTTCTGAGGCTCAGCCAGGGTGGAGGGCGGGTTGGGGGGGGCGGGGGGGGGGGGGGGGGGGGGGGGGGTCAGGGGCGTGGCTAGAGTGAAGCACTACACACCTTTTTCATTTAACGAAAAGCACTTCACACCCCTACGGAGAACGTGTTCCAAACGTGTTCCAAACAAGGAGAGAACGTAATGTAGTCTTCCTTGTTTCACTGCGAGGGGGCTACTGTATGTGGTCATATGACGGGATGTACTGTACATGTACAGTGGACTGAGAGTATGAGCATGAGCAGGTGTTTCTGGCTCACTTGTTCTGAATGTAGTTCTCTTCACCGTGAGTCATAAGACCTAGATGGAGAGTGGACAGGATGTGTGGCATGCTCGCACACACACACACACACACACACACACACACACACACGCACGCACACACACACACAAACACACACACACGCACGCATGTACGCACACTCACCCCCTCACCAACACACACACACACACACACACATACACACACACACACACACACACACACACAAACACACACACATGCACGCATGTACGCACACTCACCCACCCACCCACCCACACACACACACACACACACATACACACACACACACACACACACACACACACACACACACACACAAGTCTTGAGCACTCGGGCACATCTTACGTTCTCACCGAATACCTCTAGTGGACGGTCCTCTGACAATTCCCTGAAATAGTCTGGACATCACAGCCATTGAGGCCGACTCCGATATCAGAGAGAATTATAGGACTATCAAACAGGAAACTCTCCTGGGAAATTAGCCTCGTGGAGCAAAATGGCCGCCGTGCTTCACCCTCGTGTTGCAATGTCCGAGCCCAATCCTATTTCGTAGTACCTGGGAACTTGAAATGCCGTGTAGAGTATTGTATAAGTATAAGTCTAAGAATATAGTAAAGTATAATCGATAAAGATCAAAATTTAAAATAGTTTAAAAGTATTCTGAGGAGAATGGTACCACTCTAGCCACGTTGCCGACAGGGTGTCCTACAGTATCTTTCTGGCCAGCTATAGCATGAGCCCTGTGTAACTGTGTGCTTAAAGTAACTAAAGAATCTTTCCCTCCCCGACTTGCTACTGCTTCAGATGATGGTCAATAGAACCACTGAGGTATTCACTCACGACGCTCCGCCACACCTTCACCATAACATCCTTTTATTTACGTCTCGCCGGTCCGTTCCCCACACTTGTTCTTCACTTCCAGAGCACTGCATGATGGGTAGCCCCTGTGTCCTCACGGTTTTGTTGTCGTTGTTGTTGTGTTTATTTAGCCCAGCCTTGTAAACATTCACGGCTGACTCAAGTTCGCCAGGCTTTTTAAAAGCGCCTCAAACATTTGACTTTTTGTTTCCATTAGTGCTTTGCTTGCTAACCCTTTTGACATTTTTTCGTCTGGTTCAGCTTTTACTCATTTATTCATTTCTGGAGTTTTATCGATTGAATATGCTTTGCTCAGCTGAGAATTATGTTTCCGTTTCTGATTTGACCGTGTCATCATGCAGCATGATCTGTTGATAAGCCAGACTAGTAACAGAATATCATATTTGCCTGACAACACATCAACACACATCCTGATACATGCATGTCTATCTGTCATTATACACACAGGAATATGACATTTAATGCACAATGGTTTTGTTGTCATGATCTGTCAATTTTGCATGCTGTCCATATGGATGCACTATGAACTACATTAACAAGTCAACTTAGCATAAAACAATATTAATATTTCTGATTGATGATTGATTAGTATTTCTGATTGATGATTTCTGAAGAGTTTACACATCATTGAATATGTTAAGTATACATCATTACATATCATATATTATAGGAAAACTATAATACTATTCCCCAGTAGAATAGCAGGATAGTATATCAAGTTAAACATATGCAGCTGCTTTGCAGATATTTTTTTGTGGATAAAATGCGCTATATTTAGCATGTTATCGCATCCAAACTACTTTGAGTTGCATCATTATTCAAAGCTTTGAATGTGTACTTTTGGATTCATCACGTAGCCACTGTATTCTTCACACTTTTGTAAAATAATGTTTTCACATTAAATCGGACCGTGACTTTCAGAACGGAAAGGTAAGGCAAGACTTTCACGTACTCCCAAACTGCTCTGCAAATCTCTTGACTGCTCACACAGTCCTAACATGAGGACTGATATGAGGAATGTTCCAGAAGGCAGGTTTAGTAAAAACTCCAACTCTGAGATGGAAGTGAATTGAATCTCAAGTTTTCAGTAAACACGCTTTCCGGAACATTCCATATGACGTACCGTACAGTAAACATAGTGCACTTTGGTGTTGACAAAAAGTACAGTCCTGGTTGCTGTATATGAATTCTTTATGATTTGAGGTCTTTTTCCATGTTTTGTAAATAATGTATTGTATAGCCACCTAATACAACATTGATTCTTTTGTAAATATGTTTACTGTTTTATGTGGATATCACTAACAGATCTGTGTGTACTGTACGTCTGTCCACGTTTTCTTTAGTTAATCTTATTTTTTATTAATATATCTTCGTCTGCTGAAATGGTTATTTCTTTTGGGACTGTGGGATAACCAGTTGCATGGATATCTGTGTGCGTGTGTGTGTGTGTGTGTGTGTGTGTGTGTGTGTGTGTGTGTGTGTGTGTGTGTGTGTGTGTGTGTGTGCGTGTGTCTATGTGTGTGTGTATGAGTATGTTTCTAACTAAAAGTCCTGGGTTTCTGGAACGTTCTTTTCTGAAACTGGATTTCAAGGTTTCTTTCTCCTCTGTTTCCTGAGTTTGGAACATCGATGTTTTCAACGTCCTGTCTTTTCCGTTCTCTCTCCCTTTCTGTTCTGTTGACCCGTGGTGCTTAATGCGACTGCTGCATGCTGGGATGGTGGAGGCAAGGTCAAAGTTGAAGGGTCATACCTTGACGCCGCGATTGGGGCTTGGATCTAACCTCTCTCTCTTCTTCTCTCTTTTCTCTCTCTCTCTGTCTCTCTCTCTCTCTCTCTCTCTCTGTCTCTCTCTCTTTCTCTCTCTCTCTCTCTCTCTCTCTCTCTCCCCTCTCTCTCTCTCTTCTCTCTCTCTCTCTCTCTCTCTCTCCCTCTCTCTCTCTCTTCTCTCTCTCTCTCTCTCTCCCTCTCTCTCTCTCTCTCTCTCTCTTTCTCTCTCTCTCTCTC